>NW_004524902.1:355248-356647 GCF_000260255.1 Octodon degus
TGTGATTGGGACCTTTTCAGGGCCAAAAACTCTATAATAATCTTGTAATGTATCACCCACTCATTTTTATCTTTTAGAATTGATCGTGCCCTCCAATGGGAACCACAGGCAAACCTCATGAATAAACTTAAAATACTGTAATAAATCTTTTTCTTTTACCTTAATCCCTCATGTCTTGAGTACCTACTGAGGCTTTTTAAAACAGTTCAAGCTCGCGTAATGCTTGACCCATGCCAGAAAAGGGGAAGGGGGTTGCCGTTCACTCACTGGGGCTCGAGCAGCGCGGCAGGCACTCGCGCAGCATTGGCCTCGGAATTCACTTTCACTATCTGCTTCATACCTGGGCTCTCAAATGGCTCCCTCGTTAAATCCTCTGTGCCAGCCCTCCACGTGGGGTGCCACTTGACTTGGCCCGCGAGTCGAGACGTGGGGTAATGACCTGGAGGAGGAACGGTGATGAAAAAGACAGGGCAAGAGACACAAGACACGGAGACAAGACAGGCTTTCTGATCAAGTCTCTTTTATTGAGGAAGTGAACAGGGTCTAAACAGCCGTATAGTGGAAGCAGTTGGGTGGGACTAGTTGTGCATTGGTAGTGAAGATCCAGGACCACAGGAAGATGTTGAGGCAAGCGGGGATTGGGGCTGCAGCACTTCTTGCCCAAATAAGGGAAAATATAACAGGAGCATTCTATCGCCCCTTACAACCATGCACAAAACTAAAGTCAAAATGGATTAAAGATCTAAACATTAAAGCAGAGACACTCAATCTCCTGGAAGAGAAAGTGGGAGGATCACTTGAAGACATAGGGGTAGGCAAAGAGTTCATGGACAGAAATCAAATCTCACAGGAAACAATTGAATGTATTAACAACTGGGACCTGCTCTTACTGAGAAGTTTTGCCACGTCAAAGAAATTACCAACAAAGTTAAAAGGTAACCCACAAATTTTGAAAAATTCATGACAAATACATACTCAGCCATAGGTCTAGAATCTATAAAGAACTAAAAAACATTAGGGCCCCAAAATTTAAAGACCGAATCCAGAAATGGGCATCGGAGATGAACACACACTTCTTAGAGGGAGAAATTAAAGAAGCAAATAAATATATGAAATAACACTCCACATCACTAGCTATTCATGAAATGCAAATTAAAACCACATAGAGATATCATCTCAACCCAGAAAGAATGGTTATCATAAAGAAATCACCCAACAACAAATGTTGGAGAGGCTGTGGGGAAAAAGGAACCCTTCTCCCCTGCTGGTGGGAATGTAGACTGGTGCAACCATTATGGAAATCAGTATGGAGACTCCTTAGAAATGTTGGTCTGGAAATCCCCTTTAAACCAGCTATTCCTATACTGGGAAGTTTCCCAGAGGATCTAAAAACATCATA
>NW_004524902.1:358147-358713 GCF_000260255.1 Octodon degus
TTTAGAATATTTTGCTGAGTTTACACACCTATAATATTCAAATAATGGAACTTAACAAAAAAAGGGGATACAGATTAATATCCATTTTGTATCTGTGTATTCACAGTGGTTAGGATAGATATATAGTTACATTCTCTTAATGAATAGAATGATGTGTTCTAATGGTGTTTGTAAATAGGATATCAAGTCCGCATCTTGTACAGCAAATAACCACTAAGAAGAATGCATACAGTATGTTAGTTATTGAAACTGTCCTACCTATTTGATTTTAAACTGTCTCATTGCTATTTGTTTATCAATAAAATTATGGCAAAAATAAATAAATCAGTTGGTAAATTTATTTGTTTTTTATGTATTTGGTACAAGGTCTACAGGGTCTCACTACACAAAGTGGACTCATAGTGATCCTCCTGTTTTCAGAGTCTCAAACCCTGGGATTACAGATGTGCACTACCATGCCAGTCTCATATGTCATCTGAGAAAACTTGTGGGGGGGACGTTGGCAGTAGAGGATGGGGTAGAGGGCACTCTCAGTATTGAACCCAGTCCCTACTCCTGCCTAAGAA
>NW_004524902.1:364335-366118 GCF_000260255.1 Octodon degus
TTATGGTTTCTGCCAGGTCATCTTCATCCTCCTCTGACTCCGAGGATTCTGATGAGGAGTCTGAAGAGTCAGATTCTGAGGAATTACAGCCATAGGCTGCACTCTTTCCTTTTCTTACTCCCTTTGCTCCTGTCTCACTCTCTGCTTTTTCTGATCTTTCTTCATGTAACTGCTCCAGGGCCGCCTGCCCCTGCTCCACCACCCCACTGCATTGGCGATCCTCTATACATCCCCAGATCAGTCGCCAGATGGGCCTGACTCCGGGTCTGAGAGTTCCCCGTTCCTGAGCGCAGTATAGGTCCCTCCCCAACTTATCCCAAGAGAGGATCGTAAGACTTCCGGAAACTGCGAACCACGGCGTCACCGCATCACACTCACCCAGAAACTTTTCTAACATCTTGTTACTCAATTTTAATTTTCATGCATGCAACAGCTCCTTTAGAGCCTGAAAAATTGGGTGCGAAGTAGAAGCACCCATAATGACTGATATACTTTCGGTTTAGTTCTCTTTGGTTTCAGTCTGCTCCTCAGCGAACTCTTGCTTTCTCTCTAGCTACAGAGAAGCGCCCACTACCAGGGTTGTCCTCACTCTAGGTGAGACTCCCACTCCCCCCAAAGTAGGAAGCGCTAGTTTCCTACCCGCTCTAGGCGGACCCCACTTTACCTGGGTTGTCCTCACTCTAGGTGAGACTCCCGCTCCGCCAAATTAGGGAGCGCGAATTTTACTACCCGCTCTAGGCGGACCCCACTTACCTCAGGGCTTACCGGTACCGTTCGCGCAGGGCTCCAACCAGCAACGGGACTGCAGTTCCCAGGTTTTGGCACCACTTGTCATGCGCGGCCTTGCCAGCAAGAACGACGCGACCACTGGTTGGTTTTCTGCGCAGCTCTTTATTGTTTTCTTACATCCGTCTTCTTCTCCCTCAAGGCCCCGGCTCTTAGCTTATAAGTCTCAGGGCTTCCAACCATAGGGTGCCACGTATGCACTGTCCATTGGTCCAGGTCTGCGGAAGCAATGCCTAAACCCAAGCCTTGGCCATATATGGAGTTGTTTACTCCAGGAGCGCTCACCCCCTGAGAGGGTGGAAGGTGGAAACAGGCGCCATCCTAGGGCGTGGCTACACGCAGCTCCCTACATCATGCTACTGATCTTGCCCTTTCCTGCAGCTGTGATATCAGGAGAGGTGGAGCTTCTTAAATGGTCTTGGGAGACCAGATATGAAGTCCACAAGTGTCTGTAACTATCTTTATCATCCTCTCAACTTGAAGAACAAGAAAGGCTGCACAGTGAAATTCAGAAAATGAACAAAGCACTTGTTGGCTATATACTATATTTACTCAACATCAAATGTCAGTATTGATGGATGTCTTTGAGAAGCATAATCTTCCAAGGTACAATGTTACAAAAGAATAGGCTGAACAACTGAAGCTCAAAATACTGGTGATAAAGGTAGGAGCCTAAGGGTACCTTTAGGTAGTACATCTGGCCCAGAACACCACACACATTTAATTATCATCATACAAATCCCAGGTATTGACAGATGTATATAGTGATAAAATTTGTTATATTTTTAACCTCAATCATGAGCACTTTTGGAGGAAAGTCACTGGAGTAACTAGAAAACGATGCTTTTTTTTTTTTTTTTTTCCATTTTTCATATGTGTGTTAAGAAGTATTTACAGGGACCAGCAACCAGAGTGGAAGTGTTTAGAGCTATAGGTAACTAGTTTGGCAGAAGAATCCAACCCATCCCCATATATTGCAGGGCATGTAATCATTAGA
>NW_004524902.1:366283-377150 GCF_000260255.1 Octodon degus
TAACAAGAGGAAGAATTTTGCATACAGATTCCCAATTTATTATGTGTTCTCAACACAAACCATCAAGTCAAGAAGAAGTTCAAGTCCTGAAAGAAAACAACTTTGAACCCAGATTGATGTGTGATAAAAATTATTTTTCAAAATTAATGGAGGAGGGGGCTTTGCTGGATAGATAAGTTATTTAAAGCACCCCTTGGGCAAATGTAGTCAGGCACATAGGACCATGGTTTGATTCCCAGCTCCAGAAGCTGCATCAGACCTGCCCTTAAGGTAGCCTGAAGTAGCCAAAAAAACAAACAAACAAAAAACCCAAAAACAACACTTCTCAAATTTTAGGGCTGGCCAAATAGCTCAGCAGATTAAAGTGCCTGCAAGTAGGCTCTGAGGTTGGGGGTTTGGTTCCCAGGCCTACCTTGCTGGCCCTGCCCTGGGAGCATGCTGAGAAGGCAATCAAGACTAGGAGTGGTGGTGTGGGCCTGTAATTATAGCACTTGGGAGGCTGTACACAAGAGAATCACTGAGTCTGATATAGTAGTGAGACCCTGAACACCCTGTAGACACCTCTGTAAAGTACAGAAAGAAAAAAAAATTAATGGAGAAGTAAAATACTTCCTTGATGAAGAACAACTAGACAAATTCATGAACCCCAAACCAAACCTACAAGAAGGACTAAAACACCTTCTAGAAAGATATCAAAATGATGACAATTTCAAGAATGAAACAGAAAGAAACCATCAAGCAGGGCAAGCAATTAAACACAGAGGAAAAGTAAGAAATCAACAGCAGGAAAATAACATGACAGATATAAGCCAATGCATATGAAAACCATCATGTAAATGGCCTCAATTTACCAATTAAAAGAAACAGACTGAGAATAGATCAAGAAACAAACGCAACAATACATTGTATAAAAAACACATTTAACTCAAAAGGCAAGTTATGGTCTGAAAGTCAAAGAATGGAAAACAACACTCCATGCACCAGGAACTCAGAATGAAAAGCTGAGATAACTATTCTGTTCCCAGACAGTGTAACCTTCAAACTAAGAATGATTAAATGAGATTTAAAAAGTCACTATATAGTTTTCAGGTGAAAAATTCAAGAAGAAGAAATAACAATAAATATATATGCACCCAATATAGGTGCACTCACTATATAAGACAAATTTTAAAGGACATGATAAATAATATAATCAATAACACAATCTTAGCAGGGGACCTTAACATCTCATTATTTCAAAGAGATAGATCTACTAGGCAAAAAATTAGCAAAGAGGTAGCATAACTGAATCAAACCTTTCAACAAATGGACTTATTAGATGTTTACAGAGTGTTTCACATAGCAACATCTGAACACACATTCTTTTCAGCTGCACATGGGGTGTTCTCTAAAACAGACAATGTACTAGTCAATAGGACATATTTTAATAAATGTAAAGAAATGATTTTATCTCATGCATATTATCTGACCATAGTACAATGGAATTCCAGTGTGTCCATGGAAATCAACAACAAAAGAAACTGCAAAATCTCTTCAAATACATGGAAATTAATTACCACATTCCCAAACAACCAATGTGTCATAGATGAAATTAAAGAAGAAATTAAACAATATCTACAATCAAATGAAAATTCAAACACAGCTTATCAGAATTTGTGGGATGTAATAAAAGTCATCCTGAAAGACAAATTTATAGCAGTGAATTCTCATAATAGGAAAATGAATGAGAACAAATAAATATCCTAATGCTGAAAATCAGGCTTCTAGAAAAAGAAGAGCAAGAAAATCACAAAGTCCCCCAAAAGGGAAGAAATTATAAAGACCAGAAATTAATGCAAGCGAAACAAAGAAAATAATACAAAGAATTACTTATTCAAAGAGTTGGTTCCTTTGAAACATTAAATAAAATTGATAAACAGCCAACATTAGCAAAAAAATGGAAGAAAAAGTGAGATTCATGCAATAAGGATTGAAAAGCTCACGGAAGCAATAATTATCTATGGTCCTCTTCTTGTCTGTCACTGTTTCTTTGCCCTGTGTCCACACTTTCAGGAACTAAGCATTGTTTCTCTGGTATGTCTTCCCACTACAGTATTTCTGCCCTGCAATCAGCTGATCTTAGCCTAAATCCCCATGTGCTAAGTTAAACCTCTCCTTTTGCAATTGCAGGTGTAAGGAATTGGCTCCCAGTCATGAGAATACTAATGCATCCTTTATTCACATTAGCTTAAAATATGAAGAAGTGACATACATGGATTTATAATGATTCTTCACTGCAACTTGGTATTCAGCATGATTATAATTCAAAGATTACACAGCTGAGGCTATGTCTCACGACAGAGGAAGAGGTTATGTTTAACTATTAAGTGCTAACATAAGTTAGATATATCAGGCATATAACATTATCATGGCTTTTGGCCTTTGGATAGTAAAAATGAGGGTTTACAGGGACAGTACTGTAATCAAAAGACCAAATAATAGATTGAAATGGCCCTGGTGAAGTGACAGCACAATTCTGCAGAAAGGCATACTATCTTTCAGGCTGTTCAGAGGAGAATGAAGGCTTTTCTTTTCTTTTTAAACAAGAATAAATGCTAATTTGGCTTAAAAATTGTCTAGTTCTGAAGGTTCCTTTTAATTGTCTGTCATATCTGACTTATTATTGATTCATTATTTTTTCATGCATAGAATTAATTATAGTCATTTATATATTATTGCTTTTAAGTGTTTCAGTCGTGTCTTCATTCAGTAGTTAAGTTAGGTATTAGATTTTTCCATTTATTTAAATGGATTAATGATAACCAAATCATACTCTAAACACCACCTGCTGTATTTTTCTCTATCTTTCTCTCAGTCCATACTCTAGTGTGACTTAGCTAGCAGAAATGACTTAATTATTGAGATTTTCAAAACTTATGTTGGTTTCACAAGTGATTATTATTACACATATAATTCTAAAGAATATTTTTTATTTAAAACTGTGTCTTAGGGCTGGTGAGATGGCTCAGTGGTCTAAAGCACCTACTTAGAACAAGCTTAGCAAAGCACAGGGACCACGGTTCAATCCCACAGTCCCACATGCCAGCCAGTCCCGCCCCCTGGTGGGCTGAGCTGGCCACACACACACACACACACACACACACACACACACAAATACAATTTAAAAAAAAACAAACAAAAAACTGTGTCTTAAATGTTGTTAAATTTAACAGCTCTTTGATATTCAGTTGTATGACTATATCAAAAGTTATCAATCCGTTCTCCTGGCAAAGAACATTTGCTTAGCTTCCAGTTGACAGTTCTGTCAGGTGATATTATGATGACTATTGTTATAGGTAGTTCCTCGTGCATCCACCTGGAGTTGTATCTGGGATCCATGTGAATTTTCACTTTGGCAATAATTTTCATTCTTCCATCTTTGCCTTAGCTTTACCCTTGGAGATTCTTATTAATTTGTACTATGGTCAGGTTTAAATCCTAGCTTTAAAGATAAAAACAGCCCATTCTTAAGCAAATTTAACATTTAATTATAACTGAGAATCTATTGCTAAGCCAAGAGTATAGTTGTTGGGTCATAGAATATATTTTAAAATTTGTTTTTTTTTTATTGAAAACTTTTTCTCCCCTTAGCAATGTGTGTTTATCACTGTCGAATTCTGTCATTATCAATACTTGGATCTGTCTCCTTAAATTTTGTTTATTTTTTAATCTAGTTCGTTAAAATGGTATATATCACATGGCTTTTAATTTTTATAATTTCAGGATTACTAGTGGAATGAGTTTTGTTTGGGTTTATTATACATTTATAGTTTATTAGAATAACTTTCCACTTATTTGTTTTGTTGATCATGTTTTATTTAAGTACATGATTTTTTTCATTTGTTTGCGGTACACATTCACAGAAATACTTTATTTTTTGTACTGGGGACCATGTACTGACCAGGCAGGTGCTTATGCCACTGAAATATCTCCCTAGCAGAAATATTTTATTTTGATGTGATATTCCATTTATCATTTTCATTATGGCGTGTGTTATTTGTGCTTTTTTTAAAAAAAATGTTCTTCCCCATGGTGAGATGGTAAACTATATTTCTATACATTTCTTCTAAAAGCTTAACAATTTAGCTTTTGACATTCAGATTGTGAATCCATATTAAAATGCAAGTATATTACCTGGAGTTAAAATGGAGAAGTTAAAAGCAAAGAGAATGACAAGTAATATTGAGAAGTGTAGGGTTGCAAAGCAGGTACTGTTAAGGACTAGCTGGCAAGCTTTAGGCTATATGTAGTTTTGGTTGCCCTAAGAAAATGCATACGCTGATTGAAACAACAGAAAGGGTTAAATAGGAATGCAAAGTCACTGTGTCAGCCTGTTTGGTTTACTGTGAGTCTTTCCCTTAGCTTTCACATATCTATCTTTCTACTGTGTTTCCACACAACCTTCCCTCTGTGTATGCATAACCCTGGTGTCCCTTTGTGCATGCGTCCAAATTTCTTCTTGTTTGTGCATCCAGTTAGATTGGGTCAGGGCCTACTCTAAGAGCCTTTCTTAAATTAATTATTCATTTAAACATCATCTCTTTATGTCTTAGGCAACAGGCAGCACATCAGTCAGCTCTGAGGTACTGGGGACTGGGTAAGAAATGTGAGAATTGCCTGAGTCAAAATGGAGGCTTCTGTATCAGCCTTAACAGAATAAATGCAGGAAGGATGCTTGTGCATGATCACCTTATAGTGAACATCACTAACGATGATGTTCAGAGACCACCTAGACCTTATACAAAATCTTTGTACACAGAAATCTGCCCAGAAACTGCCTACATGGTTTAACATCGGACCAATATGACTCGTGCCACTGAGTCAAATATTGTTTCAAAATACCTGATGTATTCTTTAATTCTGTCCTCAAAAACTTTCCCTTGCCTCTATCTCTTTGAATATTTCCTTAGATCACTATAAAGTATGTTTCAATTACAAGCCTTTTCAATTTCCATTGAAATGTTCTGTTACCACAAAATAAATATTGCTCTTTTGAGACACTCACTCTGATTTTTTTTTTTTTTTTTTTGCTTTTAGGTTAGCAGGATCTGGGTTTACCATACCAATTTTGGTTGGGGGAGAGGGGAGAAGGGGAAAACATGCTTCAACTTGTAACAGGATATACTGAAACTGCTTCATTTCTAAGATAACGTGACATCAAATATATCTTAGGCAACAGAAAGTGAAAGCAGAAGCGAATACGCCTTTGAATAGCTCAGCCTGGAGCCTACACAGTACCTCTTTTATTTTATTCCATTGTTCTTGAAAGTGACAGGGACAGCACACAAACTCTAAGGCAGGGAAACTGTCTCCTTATTTACAAAGTGAGGAACAGCATGACTAAGAAGAGCAACATAGTTGGTGGTCACTATCATGCTTAGTCTACCACAGAGGAAAACAGGCAAAAGAAGATAAAGGAAATGCCGCATCCAGACTTCCAACAAAGGACAGTCACTTGAGAAGCACATAATTCAAAGTGTTAAACAGGGACAAATGATCAAATAGGAGCAGCAATGAAAGGAAGCCTCCATGTTCAGCAGTCAGTATTTTGTGTAAAACAAAATTTTTGGACTATAGAAGGTGATAGCTTTACTGTGATGGCTTTATATGCAATGAAAATAGGAATGCTAAAGCAGGAAGGAAAGAAATATAACTAATAGCTATTCATTGCACTGAAGAGTAGACACAAGTATAAAAATATACAGGAAGATAGGGTCCTCTGAGTGGTTTGGTTGAATGGAAATGGAAAGGGAGTAACTGTAGACATCCACGTGAGACATGATATCAGATGCAGGGCCTGTCTTCCACTTAGCTATCCTTGTGTTAGACTTCTCTCCTATGAAATATGAGATAAAATCTGGAATTATACCCAATTCATTTAGCTATGTGATATTCAGCAAATGGGCCAAAAACATGGAGGAAGACTACTCTTCAACAAGTGCTGCTGGGGAAACTGGTTATCTATGTGCAGAAGATTTAAATTGGACCCTTACCTATTACAATATACTAAATTAAAATCAAAATAGATCAAAGAGTTCTAGCTCTTTGAAACAGGAAGATTAAACCTACTGATGGTAAAATAGGTAAAACACTTGAACACTGTTACAGTTTGTGTTTGGATGTCCCCCCAAAGCCTAATATAGTCATAGGTAGAGCTTTTTTGAGGTGGGTGGATCTAAAGTGTGTGATTCTGGGATTAAATTATGGTGTAATATTAAGCTCAAGGACATTAGAATTAGTGAGTGCTACTCACCGTAAGTAGTCTATGTAAGATAAAAAGGGAAGAAAGATTCTGTTAAGGTTCCTTCCTCACTTGTTTTGCTATTTTCTGTTTACCACAAAGTGTTTATACTATGCAAGGCCTATCTGCTATGCCATCCTGCTTTGGACCCAACCCATTATTGGACCGAAACCTCTGCAAATTGTGAGCCAAATAAATCTTTTCTCCTTTAAAAAAAAATAAAAAAATATTTTTTCAATGAAGATTTCTTTCAGTGAACATCAGAGAGATCTCATGTTCCTGTGGCACCTTTTGACTGGGGTCTGTTTTCAAATGGAGAACTTACACTCCAGAATTTGCCAGAAGAGTGTACGGCACAAGTCAACATATTGGTACTTATCCACAAATCTGCGCTGTTGTCTGTTGCTTTTTTCATTTATTTTACTTATCTTTCAGTTTTAAACTTTTATTAGTGGAGTTTTGTAGTATATGACAGTTACAAGTGGTGACCTGGTCCATGCACATACTACATCTTAATTCTCTTGTATCTCCTTGCCTTAGTCTCATTCTCTCTTCCTCCATCTCTTGGTCCCTTCTATTCTCCTTTTCATATTATCTTGTATTGTCTTCTTAACTTATAGTTTGGGCTGCCTGCATTTTTGTATGAAATTTTATTGGAACAAAGTCAGGCACATTTACTTGCATTCTGTTTGTGGTTTTCTTGCTACTTTAGCAGAGTTGAATAGTTGCAACAGAGACTGTGTGAGCTGCCATGATGCTGAAAACACTTACTCTTTTTCTCTGTTCAGGATGAGATTGCAAACCACCAGACTACTGAGAACCTCCTCTCATGTGCTGTCATTTTGCAGGAAACTATGGCAGCTTATGGTGATGGGTGAGGAAAAGTGTTGATAATTGCCATCCCACAGCTGAAAGTTGTAGAGATATTGCAGCACATGAGATATTATTTATAAAAGCCAGATTGCATGACAGTTCCTATAGGTTTGTTTTATTCAGAAAATTAAAATACAGGGCACATGTTTATATTTGAATTTCAGATAAAAATGCCTAGAATGAGCAAGCCAAATGAAATAATTGGGGTCATACTAATACTAAAAACAAACAAGTAACTCTTGTTCTTTACATGATCCTGAAAGTTAACTGGGTGTCCTTTATCTCCTCTGACCATCCTACCCTATTGCTGAGGCAGCAGAGAGTAGTATTTAGTAGAGTGAAATTTAAATATAGATTTAAATATTCAAATTTCTCCCTACCTCATGACTTTCAGTGGTATAGTTAGTCCTCTGTGCCTCAGTTGTTTCACCTACTAAATGACAACAGCAACAGCTACAGTTTTTACCTCAAGGATTAAGGATTGAGTTCCTATGTATAGAACATTCAGAACATTGCATTGCCTGTCACAAAAATTATGAGTGCACTGTTATTACTAACAGAAAAAAATCAGAGTGAGATTTAAAATGAATAAAAATAAATCAGATTCCCATGCTATAAAAAATTCAAAAGAGAAGTGGTGGTTGGTGGGGCACATATTACACCAGTATTACTGGGCAGGATCTCTTTAGGAGCAATTGGTAAGGGCTGAGAGTTTGCTTGGAAGGTATGTTTTTAAATGTGCAGCTGTGACTAGGCTCCAAGCCCCTGATGGTTAAAATAACCTTGGAAAGTTGAAGTTATATAGCTGTTTCATAACAAGAAATTGGGTAGAGAACTTTTTCTTAGTGAATCTAGAGAGTTTATATATCTTAGACAGTGCATATTATTTCAGCACTACAGTGGTCCCATATATTTCCTATTATGATCTTATTCTATACAGATGGGTTCCTAAATTTCTCAAAATGAAATATGCTCCAGGAGGAAAAAGAGTAGATATCTCAATCCTGAGTCAAATAATGTTTATTAACATTGAAAGGATTTCTATAAACACAAAAGTGAACATTTGTTTTTCTTATTGCCAAACTGAGTTTTCATAATGCCTGGCTGATTTTTTATAATGCCTTTCAATCTAGAGTTGCTGTGGTAGCTCAGAAAGTGACAGCACCGTGGACATGGGAGATGAAAGGTACACCTGTTTTAGGAAGTAAACCTCATTTTGGAATCAGCTGTGATTCGAATATCTGTCAGCTATGATTGATCTTGGTATGTTTTAAACATTTGAGCTTACCTCATCAGGACAGAACAGAGATCTGTAACTAAAGGAATTCTGAAATACAATGACTGACATTCTTTTGTACAATTTTATTTAATGGTATTTAAACTTATTTGATTCCTCACTACTATTTTCTATATAGGACCCTCTTTTACTTTCTGAAAATATGCTTCTTCCTTCTATACATACATGTAGGTAGAGCTAATTGAATCCATTTGATATAGTGCTGTGTCTTGGTTACTTTTCTCTCATTGCTGGGAAAAAATACCCAACACCTAGAATTAAGGAAGGAAAGGTTTATTTAGCTCACAGTTTGCAAATGTTTCAGCCCATACTAAACTGGTTCCAAGGCAGATTGGCACATGAGAGAGTGCAGCAGTTCATGGAAGAGGAAAATGGTAAAACAGCTATTGCAAAAGGGAGGGGTATCAGCAACAAGGGGTACAGAGAGCAAGTCTGTCTCCCTTATGTTCCATTAAGGCTATATGCCTGGGTGTAGCACTCACACCCATAATCACAGCATAACTCACATTCATAATCCCAGAACTAGATCATGAATTAATCACAAACTCTGGAAGTCCCGCTCATAAGTGCATGGGGCTTTGCAGGGCAACTAGAAACAAACCATAGCATGCTGTTTCAGTGTTTCAGGCTTATTCAGTCCTCTCCAGAGCCAGGTGCTGGGAACAGGGACATCAACCTTCTGTGGCTTAGATGACTTGTACTTTGCCCATAGAACACTCTCATTTGCACCCTGGAAATCACAAGTAAATTCATGGAAATTCTGAGTGGTTTGGCAGTAGACGTCATGAATGAATGGGACTAGAATAATGCAGGTCTAAATAATAATGTACATCTAAATTACAAAATATTTAGAATTTATGATGACTAAGAAAATATTTACAGTTACTTCATAGTTCATTAATAATTTTAATTGATCAATAATTTGAATTTATGTGCCATTGAGAATGCATCAACAGATGATGTGAAAGCAAGTTATCTATCTATCTATCTATCTATCTATCTATCTATCTATCTATCTATCTGTCTATCTATCATCTATCTATCTTTTATCCACCTACCTTCTCTTAAAAGGGTAAATATTATGAAAGGAACAATTAATGTAAGTAAACAGATATGAAAAGATTCAGGGACTGCAGCATTGTGTGAAGATTCACTGTCTTTATACCAACACAATTTGATTTGATACATGATCCTTTTATTTCAGTTTTAAAATGCATCTCACAGACAAAAATCATTCTTTATTCCTCTCCTTTGGGAAATATGCAAAGACATGCAGTTCCACACAGGTCTGCCCCACTGGAAGATTTCTGTTTTCATGCTATCAACTTCTATTCTCTCCAATCATTTTTCTTTTATTCTCAGTATTCATTGTTTCCAGTAATTCACTTGAGTGAGCTGAGCATTACTGAGGGCAACTATGAGAAATCTCTTTGCCTGCTGACTTTGCTGAGGATGTTTTTGTGAAAGAGGTTATTTCTGACTCTGTAGACAATTAATACATAAGTGAACCGGAATTAAATTTTCATTATCTCCGTGATCAAATTGATAAGCACGTACAATATTATGTTTTGCTGTTTGGGAAGGCCCTAGAGTCTTATCTGGTACCCTTGATCTCCAGTACTATGTGCAATCGCAGTGTTTATAGATTCCAAGTCAGAGGACTAGAGGGGAGAGCAGGGCAAGTGTCCATCCCTCCTGTCACATAGCTCTCCTTCTTCTTGGTCAGCTGTCCTCTGATACTCTCATTTTGTCAGGACCTGTTCTACTATATAAGATCATGTACTTAATATGATGTGTAATAAAATCACAGGAAAACCCTTCTACTGGTTGTTTTCATTTTTTTGGGATACAATACCTACCTGATAAGCATACACTCTACCCTCTTTCTATGGATAGTGGAAGAACAGGTCCAGATCAGGGTCAGGGTTTTCATCACCACACAGTCATACTAAAGTCACCCTTTCCCCATACAAGGTCCCTGGAAGTCATGTGAAGAGTAAAAACCAGTCACCTGCAGCCTTTCCAACCAAGTTGCTCTAAGTGGAGGCTTTGTGGAGAGTGGAGACCCTTACAGTGCTGAGCAGTAATGAGCAGTTCCCACTTGAGTGGGGACAGCAGCCAAAGATGGAGCCTGGACTTTTGATCCCCTAGGTCGTAATAAGGCAGTGCCCACCCATGGTTTCTACCAAGTACCATCTGTCATTCTTTTTGGTTTTTATATCTACAATTTGCAGGAGTGTGTTCTATATTCCTTAAATGATACTAAATTGGAGTATGTTCACTCTGTATGATATTTAAAAAGATTTAGTAGAAGATAAAGGTAAAATGCTATAACCTCTATTAATATTTACTAATTCATTCTTTAAAATTTCCAGGGCAGGGGAGATGGCTCAGTAGGATAAGCACTTGACTGGCAA
>NW_004524902.1:377284-379066 GCF_000260255.1 Octodon degus
ATATATCTAGATATAAGAACAAACATGTCATTAGCATATAAAATGAAAAAGCATATATTGGGGATACACAGCCAATTTCTTCATTGGCTAAATGTTACATGTTAAGGTTTCACAATGATTGTTTCAATACATCAAAATATAAAATCCATTCTTATTTGATAACTGGTCCCTGTAAACCTGGCTGGTGTCTAGGAGTTGTGAGGAGTATTAGAAGAGTAAGAAAGACAGAGCCAAGAGAGAGGTTTGGATGGTGAAGGTAACAAATAAGCTTTTGCTTAGGATTTGTCTGCTTGAATACAAGGTCATAGTAATTACTTACTCTGTACTAATGAAGGTCATTATCCCATCAAAGATTTTAAATGCCTTTATTTAAGCCTTCAGGCACAGGGAAAAGAATAATGAAGGCATTTGAGGTAGAAGTCAAAAAATGAGCAGGTGCCCACCCAGGTGAGGTAGGACATCAACAGGGTGTGGTAGCCCACAAGTGGGCCCTCTAACAGTGTGGAGGACAGGAGAAAATACCTTGAAATTCTAACAGTTGGATTAATTCAGCCAATGCATGAAGTTGCTAATCCCCAAGAAGTTGGACTTGAATGATATTTTACTTAATTATATTAACATATTCAAAAAAAAGAGTAGTTCAGATAGAGAACAGTAGAGAACTGAGATAATATAATTTGCAAGATGAAGATCTACATGGTTGGCTAATGTGTAATGTGCTAAAGGAGATTCTAGGTTCAGATAATGGAAAAGTAACATTAATTTAGCTTCTTTAGAAATCTTTGACAATATAGAAACATCACATATCTGTGTTTTCTGTAGGAGGGGTTAGGAATTTTTCAGAGATTAAATATGCAATCTTCTATGTAAACTCACTTGTGTTTGGCTTCATTGTAACTTTTGTTTTGTCTTAGCTGTTGTCTCTGAGAACTCCAATTTAGGTTTTTCAGTAATTCATTTGCTAAAAAACTATAGTAAAGAACCATTACAGGGTTTGTTGTTGTTGCTGTTACTGTTGTGGTTGTTGTTTGCTTGCTTTTTGTTTTTCCCCATCTGTAGGACATACAAGTGTCTTCAAAAGTGAAGTTGATTATTTGGTAAAACTTCTGGCTGGTTCTCTCTGAGAAGGTCCCCCTGAGAGTTGACTGTGTCAGTTCTTGTAGGCAGAAACATCTGTTGAGTTATTTTTTTAGCATTTACAAAAATAGCTTTCAAATTGTTACATTAGTTTTGAAAGTAACATATTATATTTATGCTCCTTTCTCTCTCCAAAACCTGTCCCAGGTGACATCAGCATTATTGACCATGTGATGTTTTCTTGTAGCCCTTCAGGTTCTTTCTAGCTGAGACACCATCTGACAGTCTGGGGCAGAGTTGGGTACATCTAAAGCCAGCCATTCAAGGGTGTAAACTCAGCAGTCCTCCACCCCCACAGTCTCATACCCTAGTTTGCCCAACTGCCACTCTGTCTTCCCAGTTTCACACATTTACTTGGAAATTATTCAGTTATATAACTCCATTCAAGAGCTTTCGTTGACACCTTCTTTTGTCTAACTTTGATTAATAGTTTTTTCCTGATAATTGACCTTTGCCTTCCTATATCACCTTAAAATTCAATCAGATCTAGATAGTGCCAATGCCAGTTCTGGCCAATTGCCTTGGCACCTAAGTGACTGCTTGCTTCCTGTGTTACCACAGAATTAATTTCCAATAGTCTTCCTGTATTCACCTCATAAATAAGTTTGAATGCTACAAGGAGGAAGGGAGGAAAGAAGAGGGAAG
>NW_004524902.1:379513-387957 GCF_000260255.1 Octodon degus
TTATTGAGAAACAAAAATTAATGAGTTTCAAAACCGATTAGTAGGACAGTTTCAATAATTCATACATTGCATATTGCTATATTCGTAGTGGTTATTCATAGCACAAGATGCAGGCATGATATCCTGTCCAAACACTAGTAGTAAAATCTTTCTTCTCCTTGAATTAAGAGAAAGGAGCTGGATATCTATGCTATTTTGTATATACAGATACAAAATGAAAGTGAAGATCTGAAACTAAAGAGTTTCAGATCTTGAAGATGTCATCACAGTTAGTGAAAAAGATCAGCTATTTTAAAAAGTGTGTCCTATCTTTCCTCAATCTTATTAAAGACCACCCATGTGAATACAGATAATTCAATGAGTAACAAGCCTTACTTGGTTTTCTAACTTTTTTTGAGTTGATGGATAATTGTAAGATCGATTCTTATTACAGATATTTGTCTGTGAAAGTTGATCATATGTACATCAACACTGAGAAGATATCTGAAATCAGATTTCAACATATTTGTGTATACCTAATAGGTAATAAATTAATTGTTAAATAGGCAAGTCTTATTGTTAGCACATTAGTCTGGATCTAATTCCTTCACTTTCTATTTGTTTCTTTTATGAGTCATTATTTCATATTAATATGCAGAAGTGAAAGTAAGTTACCATAGGTATTGAATTCTTTTCCAAACATTCGAGGCAATTTTAGGATAAGATAAGATTTCTCCTTATAACTTTTATAGGCCTTTGGGTAGAACTAATTTTACGCCCTTTTACTAGGAGTGAGGAAATAAAAATTAGAACAGTCTACTGGTTCGCAAAGTCTGAATACCAGTGTTATAAATTGCTCTTGTTTAGTATCTATTTTTTGTCATTAAAGCGGTGATTATTTGAAAGTTCAAATGTGGTGCAGAAATACATGTTAGTGAGAGTCCAGGGGTGGTGATGTGTACCTGTAATCCCAGTGCTGGAAAGGCTGAAAACAGGAGGATCACTAGGAGTTCGAGTCACACAGTAAGCCCTTGCACAAATTACTAAAGGAGTAAATAAATAAATAAATAAATAACACTTTAGCGAGAATGAACTGATTGAATTACTTGTGGTGGCAAACAAATAGAAGTCAAGTTTGTAGACACTGAAAAAGCAAAGGTCAGGTTACTAAGCGACTGTCTACTTTTTAACTTTAACTCTAGCATTCATTGAGGCATTAGTACATCTTACAGTTTGCTTTTTCCTCATGGATCCTAATTAATATTCCAGGGCCTTCTCAATTTACATTCTACCCAGAATTACCTCAGAGTCACAGTTTTTTCCAGGAAGATTTTCCTCTGAATTAGAGTGCAAATCCTTATTTACTTTAAGTGCATTTATTAAGGGCTAGTGGTTGCATTGGACATTTATAGATAAATTTATTTTTAGTCTATTTCCTTGAGATATATGTTTTTGTAGGAAACAAAATTTTGGTAAAAATGAATTACTATCTGATGACAGAATGTCAAATATCTATAGTAGACTGATAGGCAGAAAATTAGGAGTGTGAGAGTTTGGGGAAGTTATAAATCAAAACAGACAAAAATTCAGGTAGTAAACATGTTCGTCATGTCCAAAATTGTGTTCTTATTACTTGTATTTAACCATGTGAAGGTTTTTATACCAACTATACATCAATATAGTGGAACATTCAAAACTAAATATGGTAACTTCATTGAACTGATTGTGCACACCTCCTAATCTCTGACCCACCACAGCCTTATACATTGATTTTAGAAAGAGTTCCCTTCCTAGGTCACATCTTGGGCCATGGCAAGTGATAACAGTTCCAAATTAAGTATGCTTCCTTCTATATGAGATTAGCCCTATGACTTGATTTGGCCAATGAGTTATTAGCAAATAAGATTCATTCTTGTAGTTTCCTTCTTGAAGCCAAGAGTTCTGGAGGTAGTCTCATGGAAAGGCTACGTGGAATAAAACCAAAACGGTCTTGACTATTAGCACCAGACCCCTGACACGATGGCCATCTGGGCCCAGTCAGCCACCCACTGACATAATAACTGACTATGTATGTAAGTCAGCATAGAGGAAAGTTATACTGAGGCAGACAAGTGCTCCCTAAACTGCTCACTCAAGCAGCTGTAAGCGGGTAAATCAGGTAAATGATTTAAGGCTACTACATTTTGGAATGATTTGTTGCACAGCACTAGATAACTGAGCAGTGCCTGCTAGAAAGTGTCCCTGAGATTTCCCCCTCAATTAGGTAATTTTCTTTGTCAATTTCTGCATAATGATATTGGGAAAGTATATTTTCTGAGATTTATGTGGCTAATCAGTAAGACAGGAAAAACAGTAACTTTTTGCTTACATTATAAAAAAAGTCATAGAAGCAATTGAGTTTATTTATCTTCTTTTCCAGCTACAGAGACATGAAATTGTCAGGTAAAATAACTTGCTCAAAATTGAAAGAATACTAATTGCAAAAATTAAATCAACTTCTTTTATATAAGTAATTAACACTCTGTACTTTGAATAATTCGAATGCAGGTCATTTAAAAGAATGAGGTATGAAAATGGCTAGAAAGCAGAAACAGGAACTTCATGGGTAGTATAAAAGCCCTAGGGGAAAATACACTGGGAAATTATTTTAATTGAAATAATAAGACGTTAGAATTCTCATCAGGTAATATTCTTGCTTCCTATTTCATTGAGAAAATGGAAGCAACAAAATGAAATTCTCTTATGTTCTTGCTACGTACTACAAATATTGAATGTTTTACATGTGATTCAGATTCTGTCCTTCCACCTACCATCACTGATAAACAGCTATGTTCTTATTTCATAATGAACTTTTACTTCATCTGGGATCCTATCTCCTTTTGCTGGTGTTCAAACTTTTGTAATTCTGTCTTTTCTATCTCATAGCTTTGATTTTTCATGTTCCATTGGATTATTTGTTGGCAAACAATTATGCTGTCATTTCTTCACAACTCACAAATGAAGAAAAAGGTCCCTTGACTCATTGTCTTCTACACCATTTCTCCCTTTTACAGAAGGATATCTTTTAAGGGATTCTGTAATCATTGATATCATATCTTTTCTCATTCCCTCCATAAATCACTCTAATCTCATATACTTACACTCCAATAAAATAGTTCTTATCAAATACATTATGGACTTCTCTGTTAAAAAAAAGACAATGATCAACTCTTGGCTTTCAGTTTTCTCAAAGTATCAGTGAACTTTAACACAGATTATGACTCCTATCAAGAGTGTGTGTGTGTGTGTGTGTGTGTGTGTGTGTATGTGTGGGGTTGCGTGATTGAGCCCAAGACCTTTATATGGAGTCACATCCACAGGTTTATTGTTTTGTCTTTCTATTTAAATTTTATTTCATTTTGAGGTAAGTATTCCCTAAGTTACTAAGTTGTTCAGGCTGAGTTGAACCTTACGATTCTCCTGCCTCAGCTTCCTAGAGTCTTACGATCACAAGCATGCACCACCATACCTTTCCCACACTCCTCCATTTTTGAAACACTTTCTTCATTTGGACTTCAGGAAACTGTGCTATACTACTGCTCTTCATCTAGTTACTAAGCTCTTGAAATTGAAACACTCTCACTGTGATCCTGTCTCTCTATATGAAGAGCAACTGTAGTTTTTTATAAGGAAGCTTTTGTTTTCAGTTTTCATCAATAAATTTTTGTTGCTTTTTATGCTTTTGGTTCTTTATTTTCTCCACTTTATTTCATTCTAGCTGCTCAATGGCTGCAGCCACTGTGTGTTTTTTTTTTTTTTTAACTGCTTAGGGCCAGCATTGTGATATCACCCTTTTTGTTATTGTCGTTGTTCTATATATCAGCAAATGCTGTTCTGTTTTGAAAACTGCTCTATCACCTTCACTCTCATTTAATTCACTATTATTGTGTTATTTTTGTAGCCTCTGAATTAGTTTTCTTATACCCCTCATAGATGCAAGGTACTTCACAACTAAATTAAAAATATACATCAAAAGTTCTCCATGAATATGTCTAATGTCATTTTTTTCTGGAAGAATTTAGACATTAGTGAAAGGGAAGAATTTTGGAATCAGCAGATGTGGATGTAAAATGAGATTCTACTTCTTATTGTCAGTATAACCATGAACAAATTATGAAAAATTTCAGCTACTCTTCCTTTTATGAAATGTGGACATCATTTTCTCTCTACTACACAGAGGTTTGAAAAAAATTTAAAAATGCAAAACCACACCTGTGCATGCAAAATGTGTGGAATTCAACATAGACAATGATAATAATCATAATAAAATAAATTATTGATAATATAATTACTATTGCAAAAAATAGATGGATGTACAGCTTACAACATTTCATTGTGCTATGAAACAGGAACAATAATTTCAGATTAATAGAAACCATAATATAAGGATCATTTCATGGAATTTACAATAAAAAAATGAACTGGGGAAAGAATAAAAGAGAATAGTGCAGCCACTTTGGATGGTTTTGGAAAGATTTATTGGGCTCAGAGAGCAATCTGCAGTCTGGTAAATTGGCATTTGAGGGGTGCCACAAATAATAACGTAGTACATCTTGCACTACAACACATAAGTGTCCAAAGGTTATTACAATCCCAGCACTGCACTAAAATTGTATGAAGGTAATAGCATGGCCACTATGAGAAGGGTGCTCAGAGAAAAGCTTTGTAAAAAATCTCTTTAGTACAATCAGTTCCACTGTTGGTCTAATAAAATCACAGCAACTTGAGAAATCAAATTATCTGTTCCCAACTCAACAACTACTCCTTTTAAGTAATAACTGCAGGATAAAATAATTGTATATCAGAAAGGCATCTGAAACTTTAGACTTCTTAGATTAAACTTATGCATGTGATATTGTTGAAAGCTGCTTGAGGATCTACATGATCCAGGCCACTCCATGTTAGCCGCTTTTACTTTATTTATTTTGTTGTTGTTATTATATTATTATTATTATTATTATTATTATTATTATTATTATTATTAATTTGTGGTACCAAGGATTGAACTCAGGACCCTGTGCTTGCCAGACAAGCACTTATTCTACTAAGCTATCTACCCGGGCCCAAGGCTGCTTTAGAATGAATTACATATGCCCTTACCACTAGGATTTTTGGTATGAAATATTTTTTAGCATCTAGTTTGGCATATTTTTAGGTGAATAATGATGAGAATGGGCTAGGGCAAGCCAAATAGCTCAGTGGATTAAATCATCTGCTTAGGCAAATGCAGGGGCTTTGAGTTAGATCCCTGGGCCTGCCCTGCCAGCCCCACCCCTGGGGCACGCTGAGCCAGGGATTGAGACTGGGCATAATGGCGGGCACCTGTAATCCCAGCACTTGGGAGGTTGTAAACAGGAGGATCACTACGAGTCCAATCTATGCAGTGAGACCCTGTAAACCCTGTAGACCCCATTCTAAATACCAAAAAAAAAAAAAAAAAAAAGAAGAAGGGAATGGCCCATTGGACACATACCTTTTTGTAGACTGCGCACTGTCACTTTTTGAGTAAGTTTGTCTGTTATCTTCCACTGATTGATTGCTTAACTGAAACTTCCCACAAACACAGATCAGTCCTGAATACAAAAGGAAATACTAAACATGTGATGCTTTTAAACTACACCAAAATATATTCAGCATCATGCTTTCTATCTCATGAAAAAACATTTGTAAGTTATAAAATGTTAAATTATTTCAATAAGAAATTTTTGTTTTTATGGGCAGAAATTAAGGAACCCAGAAACTAACTTCTGGCATGGGTATAAATAAAAAGTAAGCATCATCCTTATTTTTCTCATAAAGCATTTTAATTTTATACCATTTTTAAAAAATATCTGCTGGAAATTATACTGGGCATTGGTGCCGTAAATGTTAAGCAGGAAAAATATAGTCCTGCAAAGATATAGTGAAGTATTCAGAAACATGTTCTCTTTCTTTCTGAAAGTTGAGACTCTATTTCTCCCCCTTCCTTCTTTTAAAACTTCACAACCTTTGAGATCCTACTCAATTTGAATACTATTTCAAGCTCACTTTCTTTAATATGGAGCTATTCAAGTGATCAATTTTGACAAATTACCATATGCTAATGGCTCCAGCCCTTTTAGATTTGTAAGTATTCTTTGACTTTTCAGGTTCAATTACTTTTTCAATTGTACTGAGGTAGAGTGGACAAAGTGTTGTATATATTTGAGGCATGCAATGTAATGATTTGTTATGTACAAACATTGTGAAATGATAACCGTATGGTCACAAGAGTTAATAACGTTACACTATACATATGGACATTACTGAAAGTAGATCTTAAGTGTCCTCATATTAAAGTTATTCTTGAATTGGAGTTTTAGCAAAAGTTCTTTCACTGATTCTCTCTACTTTTGTCTGATTCTAGTGACTATTTCAAGTCCTTTTACTTTCTCTCTGGCTTCAGGTTTCCTGATGTATAGATTCAAATGCTACATAGGCCATTTGGAAGTCAAGGTTTGTCCATGCCTGCTCATATCTGGTGTTATGCAGTGACAGATATATTTTCACCTCTTTTTCTTGTTGCTAGTGTCTTTAGGTTTTATTTCTCTACTCCAGGTGGTCTCTCTCTGTCTCTCTCTCTATTTCATGGAAAATTTAGGGAGATTCAAAAACTCTACCACCACTGCCATTTCCTCAGAATTTAAAGCATGTATTTTTGAACTCGTCTGGACAAGTAGTGAATCTCTGGGGATGGAATAAAGCTAAGATTTATACCCATGCCAGAATTTATAACTAACAGCACAGCTGTTCTGCACAAAGGACTGGAAACTGTGAACCAGGCAGTTGTTTATCAATATCAGAATGTTTTTATTCTTCAAAAGCTTTCTTTCTGGCTGTTTGATCTATACTCACAACACTCAATGAATATATATATATATATATATATATATATATATATATATATAGAGAGAGAGAGAGAGAGAGAGAGAGAGAGAGAGAGAGAGAGAGACTGCAGACAAAGCAAACACATGTCATCTTTGGGAACTGAGAACCAAAAAAGGATGCCACCTTGCCACCTGTGTCTAATTAAATATTTCTGGTAATTTAATGTAATTAAAAAGTAACAGCTTGGCTCAGGATAATATATCATATTTCTCTTATGAGTTGTGTATTTCAATATGTTCTCTCGTTGGTTGTTCGTAACTTGTATTTGTTGTTATTAGCTTCTACTAAAGTTTGTTTTAGTTTGCATAGCTTTCTATTGAAAAAAATCCTCTATTTGATTCTCCTGTTAGTCTTTATCTAATTAACTTTTTGTTATTCTCAGATATGGTCAAGTATGCTAATTTCCTGGAAAAGCCTTTCCTGTTCACTACGTATGTGGATACTGGTTAAAATCCATTTATCCTATTCTTTGTATCAGTAATCAATTATTTCTTCTGTGGCACCTATGAAGTATGAATTCTTGGATAAATAAATGAGCAGTGAAGCAACAGCTCTCCCTATGATTTTCAACTGTGTGAATTATAAGGGTAAGATAAAGTCAATCATTCCTAAAGAAAATATTGAGTCGTGTAGCAGAACTTCAAGCACTTCTTTGGTGCTTGAAATTGTGCTATATGACTCAATTGGTGAGTTTGCCCATAAAAGAGACATTGTGGCCTTTTCTTCTGAAGGCCCAGAACATTTATCACGTAACGTTTGGTGCTATTACTATTATTATTTTTGCACAGTTGCTCTACCATCATTCTGGAACTATTAAACCAAATATTTACATATAAATATAGTTCCTGTGGTGATAAACAAGCAGCTTTAAGTATGCTTGTGTGCATGTATGTATGTATGTATGTATGTATATACATATGTACTTATTTGGTAGTACAGTGAAAGTTGTCCACCATGCCCTTTTTTAGTGGTTGGTTTATCTGAGGTTGGCAGGGAATTTGTACCAGGGATTGAACATGGGTCCTTGCAGCTGCCAGTCAGGGTCCCAACCCACCGAGCTATCTCCTTAGCCCTGTAAGCTGGTCTTTTTAATAGAGTATTTATAAACCCCAAGAATGTGGTCATCTATGGTCTATCATGTAGACTGGTTATAATGAAAAATTGTACTCTGTGAGCTTGAAGTATAACAGAGTTTTGTCAAAAGGCAGAGGGGGCCAGGGTTATAGCTCAAAAAAAGAAACAGAGAGTAAAGGGAAAAATGTGTTCTTGATATCTATATATCCAGATTCAGTTTTTTTCTGAGGCCTAACTAAGTCTGGATCCTTACATTTCATAAGATATTTTTAGATTTAAAAATGTTTGCTGTTTGTTTGATCTTAAGATTTAATTAAGAGATTTTTCTCATTGCAATCTGTATTGCCCTGATAAAAATACCAATAGTTAGTTATTGAATGAGCATGCAGCAAAAACTAAACTCTAGTTTCCATTTGGGAAGAAGTTTCATTTTTCACACAGTAATT
>NW_004524902.1:388400-393905 GCF_000260255.1 Octodon degus
CACACACACACACACACACACACACACACAATAAATAAATGTAAAAATAAATAAATAATGTTTAAAAAAAAGAAAAAATATAGATGGGTGAAGCTATGTTGATGCATAGATATTTATAATTGTCATTTCTTCTTCATGGAGTTTTCCCTTAATGAGTATGTGATGAACTTTTCTCTTTTGTTCAGTTTTGCCTTAATATTTTGTTATGGTTTGTGTGTATTTGTCCCCCCAAAGCTTCATGCATTCATTGAGGTGAAGTTCTATAGGTTTTAATTCCTGATCCAAGGCTGGGATTATGGGTCTGAGTACTTCTGAGATTATGTTTGTGAGTGATACACCCATCCTCGGGTGGATAGTCTGAATACAGCATATGGGAGACAGACTTGCACTCTTTTGCCATTGTTGCTGCTATTCTTCCCTTTGGTCTTTGCTGCCACCATGAAAGTTTGCTCTCTGCTGTGTGCTGCTCGGCCTCAGAGACAGTTGAGTATGGACTGAAACCTCCAGTAGCTATGAGCTAAATAAATGTTTCCTTCCTTCTTTTTGAGTGTAGGGAATTTATCTTAGGAACAAGAGAAGAATAACTGAGACCAGTTTTTATTGTCTGTAAAAGAATTGTTACCCCTGCTTTTGTCTAGGTTCCCATGATGGGGAGGATTATTTTTCATCATTAAACTATTAGTCTTTCCTTTTCATTTTGGGATAAATTTTTGAATGCAGGATATTGTTGGATCTTGCTTCTTGATCTGTTCTGCTTCTTTTCTGTTTCTTTTGATTGGTGAGTAGAGATGATTATACTTGATATGTATTAGCTTTTCTTTTTCAATGCTGTATTTCTGTTTATTCCCTGTCTTTCTCTCGTGTAATTGTTTTCCCTGCCTTGCACCTTTTTTCTATTGGTGTTCACAGTTGGTGTTTGTGGTCTTCATTGTCTCTTTCTAATATGTACTTCACACCATTCTGTACAGGTGGTTTGGTGATTGTAAATTTCTTCTTTTGTTCTTTGTCTTGGAAATATCCTCTTTCTCCATTAATTTTGAAAGAAAGTTTTTTGGGTTATATCAACATGGGCTGAAGGTTGTTTTCCTTTAGCACTTGAAATACTTCATTCCAACCTCTCCTTAATTTGAGGCCTTCTCTTGAGAAGCCTGCTGTGATTCTGATGAGCTTTCCTTTATTGGTGCTAAGTTTATTTTCTATAGTATACTTTAATATTTTATTTTCATGCTGAATTTTTGGAATCTTGATTATTATATGCCTTAGTGTAGCTTCATTTTGTCATTGCTTTCTGGAGTTCTTTATGCTTCATTTGTTTGCATGCTAAATTTTTTATCCACGTTTGGGAAATTATCATTCAGTTTTTATGTGAAAGGGTTTTTAATGGCTTTTGTACTACCTCCAGATTTTTTTTAACTTATTCCAATCAATCTTGTGTTGTTTTCTTGTCTTCGTCATGTAGCTGGACAGATTTTTCATGGTCTCTTGAAATTTTTAAGATATTTTTTCTTTCCTGGTTAATAGTTGCATTCCTGTCTTCTATATTTAATATTCTGTCCTCACCTTCATTCATTCTGCTGCACATACTTTCAGTGAAGTTTCTATTCTGCAATTTTGTTTATATCCATTTCACTGATTACATTTCTTGTCTATGTTTGGCATTTGCAGTTTCCATCATTTTCCTGAGTTTTACTATTTGTTCATCTGTGTGTGCTTTAATGTCACTTTTGTGATAATCATTTATTTTTGCACTTTAGAGATTATTTTTCTTTAGCTTCTTCCATTTTTTTTCACTGCTACTGCTGTTGAGTCAGAGAGTTCAATCTGCTGGCTTCCAATTTCATCTATTTCTCTATATTTTAGGGTTTTCCTGGGTATACTTGGCATTTGAGATTGCATTTTGCTTCCTTCTCTTTCTCTTGTCATTTTCTATTTAATTTTGTTTTCTGTATTGATGCTTGTAGGATATACTTATCACTGGGAATAACGCTTTCCAAGAGATTCCTATTCTCCTGTATGTCTTCTAGATGTAGATAGCTCTTGCTCTTTATGTATATGTCAAAATTTACCTTACCAATATATTAAAACTGAGGAGTTTCTATCAATTTGACTTAGGCCTATTCCTTTGGTACTAGACTGTGGTGATGGTTTTGATCCCTTATAATTGCAGTGTTGTCATACAGCAGGAAAAAATGATTATAGCATGTATGGCATGGGTTAAAGCAGTTGAGCTGGCAATATCAATAGATTCAAGTACAGCCTGGCTACTAACAAATTGTCATAGCTATTGTGTTAAGATCTATAGCCATAGGACAAAGGACTATATAAATTTAATATAACCAACTTATACCATAAACTTGTGATATAATGATTATCTAGTTAGTAGAGTGTTTTTACCCTGTTGAGTTAAGGTCAGGAGGATAGAGTATAAAATGGAGAGATGAACAAGTTTAAATATAGTAGGAGAAAGGTTGGAGGGCACAGGATGTTTATCCAGGTTTGATGATTATTCTGGTTTGGGGAAACTGTAGGATACAGGAGGGAAGATTTGAAAGAGAATGACTAGAAGTTTTATAGTTAATAAGAAAAAGAAAAGATAGTGTTTACTCAAGCAAAAGCATCATAAAGTCAACAAGGCAGCTGACAAAAGAGAGGAAGACAATGAGTAGAATAAAACAAAAAGAAAGGTTAGCAATCTCCTGGTGGATTGTATTGCTAATGTTACTGAAATATTTCCACAATTCTAGTTCTTTTTGTTCTTCATATGTGCCTTAGCCAGGTTCCTACTGTGTCTCTGACATTTCTTCAGGTTTTCTGGCCCCTACTTCCATCAGTGGAGGGAAGGAGGGCCAGATCTCAGATTTTTCTTACGAGCTATGTTGTCCATGGCCAGTGGAGTAAATTAGGAGCCAAACCTAATCCTCTTGCTAGCCTCACAGACCCAGGTCAAAGGAGGAAATGAGTGAGAACTTAGATACTTCTTCCCAGCTGCATCATTGTAGAAAAATGAACGAATAAAGGAGGGCATGCCTTAGATTTCTACTGCTGCTGAACAAATTTAGTGGTTAACAATTTCATGATTCTATGAATCAGGAACACAAGCTGGTATTGGTGAACTCCTCTCAAGCCAGCGAGGTAGCTCAGTGAACTAAACACCTGATTAGGAAGGTACAGGGACCAGGGTTTGATTCCAAGCACCACATGCCACACTAGCCCCATCCCCGGGTGGGCTGAGCCTGCCACTGAATCCAGGTGTGGTAGCACATGCCTGTTATACCGGCATGGAGGAGGCTGAAAACAGGAGAATCACTATGAGTTCAAAATGCCTAGTGAAACCCTATACCATATACATTAAAAAAAGACATGAAAAGGCCTCACAACACTGATGTCAAATTGTCAGGCAGCCCATCTCATTCGAAATTTGGGCCTTCTTGAACCTCTTACTTCTAGTAGTAGTCTCAGTTCTTGTGACTGTAGCATAAAGACATAGACTCCTTTTGTCTGGTGGGCTGGGGCCAGCATTTCTTTCAGTCTCTTGAGCCACTCTCTGTTCCTTTTACTGGCACTCTGTACCTTTAAAATCAGAGATGGAATGCAAAGTCCTTTTGTACTTTGAGCTCTCATACTTGCTCTTTGGCTTCTTAGCGGTTCTCTTTTAAAGGAGTTTACATGATTAGATGAGATTAACAAACTAGACTTTAAGATAAGTTGTGTCAAATTTTTAAAATAAGCGTGTAATGATGTCTTCTTATATTCTCATGTTTTGTAAGTGGATTTAGGGTTATTTTGGGTAACAGCAATACTAATCTACTGGTTAGCGTCTGAATCTAAAATTCTATTATTAAATTGAATATGCAGTAATTTTATTAAATTTATATAGTCTCTGTTTTTTCTTTCCTGAAAATCCTGGGTACTGAACTCAGAACCTCATATATAGTACACAAATAAGTATTCTACTACTGAAATATATCTCCAGTCCTTGAGATGTCTTTGTGGTTTAAAAAATATGAAATATTTTATTACAATATTATTATTGTTTTCAGTAATTTCTATAACTTAAAACACAAATTATCTTTGACTATGATATTTTCTGTGTATTTAATATTTGTTACGTAACTAGGAAATAGCTATATATGAAATTTACATAACAGAATTGTTTACATATGGAATCATAACTTTTGTATTCTTTTCCAGTTCCCCTTCCTACATTTCTCTTGTTTTAAATTCATCCTAAGTCTAAATACACTGCTTTTGATAAAGATATCATAATTCTGTGTATTAAAATGTGATAAATATGTAGACGTGGAAAAACACATACAATAAAATATATTTTTTGAAAAGTAATTTTATTGTATTTATTTCTTACCACTTAAAGAAGTATTTCAACTTGTGGTATACCACTAGAGATCTTTCTCAATATTATATAATTTTACTTTTGTATATGTATTCTAAAAAAATAAGCCAACCTTACCACCCCTTTATCTTCAAAAGATAGGTCAACCAGACAAAAACTTAGCAAAGAAATAACAGAACTGAACCAGAGCTTGAAACTAATGGACATGGTGGACATATACAGAGTGTTCCACCAAAACACAGCTGAATACACATTTTTCTCAGCTGCACATGGGTCATTTTCTAAAATAGACCACATATTGGTACATAGGTCATGCTTAAGTATATGCAAGAATATAGAAATTATCCCATGCACATTATCAGACCACAGTGCATTGAAACTGGAAATAAGTGACAAAAGAAACCAGAAAAAAACCTTAAATACATGGAAATTAAATTATGCCCTACTGAGCAACAAATGGGTCACAGATAAAATTAAAAAAGAAATTCAACAGTATCTACAATTCAATGAAAATTCAAGCAAAACTTATTGGAATTTATGAGCTACGATGAAAGCAGATCTCAGAGGGAAATTCATAGCTCTGAACGCACACATTAGGAAAACAGAACAGAAACAAATAAATACCCTAATGCTGCACCTTAAACAACTACAAAAGGAAGAGCAAGCCAAACCCAGAACCCAAAGACGGGAAGAAATTATAAAGATTAGAGAAGAAGTTAATTAAATTGAGATAACGAAAACAATTCAAAGAATTAAAAAATCAAAAAGGGTTCTTTGAAAGATTAAATAAAATTGATAAGCCCCTAGATAACCTCATCAAAAAGAGGAAAGAAAAAATTCAAACACAAACAATAAGGAATGAAAAGGGTGTAATTACCACAGACTCAGTGGAAATTCAGAAGATTAACAATAGCTACTTTGAGAATCTTTACACTCACAGAATAGAAGACACGGAAGTAATGGACAGATTCCTAGAAAGGTACAAATTACCACAACTGAATCAACAAGATATAACCACTCTCAATAGCCCAATAACAGCCAATGAAATACGAAATGCAATTAAAAACCCGGCAAAGAAAAGTCCAGGGCCGGATGAATTCACAACTGAATTCTACAAGACATTTACAGAAGATGTAATCCCCATACTCCTCAAA
>NW_004524902.1:394005-395206 GCF_000260255.1 Octodon degus
AACCATCCATACTTCCCTGAGATGAATGCTACTTGATCATGATGTATAAACTTCTTAATGATTTGCTGCATTCTGTTCGGCAGTATCTTATTAAGGATTTTTGCATAATGTTCATTAGAAAGATTGGACTGTAGCTTCCTTTCTTGGTTGAGTTCTTCTCTGTTTTTGGAATTAAGGTAATACTTGCTTCCAGGAATGATTTTGGAATGACTACTTCCCTTTCAAATTTTTTAAAGAGTTTCTGCATTAGTGGCATTAGTTCTTTTCTACATTTCTTGTTGAATTCAACAGTGAATTAGTCAGGGCTGGAGTTTTTATTTGTTGGTAAATGTTTACAATTCGTAATAATTACATTCAATTTCATTGGCTGATATTTGGTAATTTAGAATGTTCATTTTTTTAAATTTAGTTTTGGCAGTTTGATTGTGTCTAGGGATCTGTCCATTTTTCTGTGTTTCCATTGGTTTGCAAAGGTATTCTAATACACATTAGGTTTTCATACTAAGTACTGATGATCTCCTGGATTTCTAAGGAATTCATTGTGATTTCAACCTTTTCATTCCTAATTGCTTGAATTTGTGTTTATTCTTTCCTCTTTTGTGTAAGGTTTGCCTATAGTTGATGAACTTTACATATTCTGTCAAAGAACCAACATTTTGAATCATTGATTGTACTGTTTTCTTAGTTTTTACACATTAATTAGCAAAGCCCTTGCATTTATAATTTCTTCCTTCACAGTTTCTTTATCTAGAAGTTTTAGGTTCAACAACAGACTTTATTTAACCTTGTTCTGTTTTACTGATGTGTAAGTTCATCACTATAAGTTTCCTCACAAGACTGTTTTCATTGCATCACATAGGTTTGGGTATGTTATATCAGCATAAATGTATAATTTTGTATACTATTTTAATTTCATCTCTAGTTTCTTCTGTGACTCATTGGTTGTTCAGAAGAATGTTATTCAATTTCCAGGTTATAATGTAGTTTTTGTGATTTCCTTTGTCATTGATTTTCTGTTTCTTTGCTCTACGGTAAATCATAAGCATAGGATGATTTCAATTGCGCTACAATTACTTAAACATGCTTTGTCAGCAAATAGGTGGTCCAGTTTGGAGAACATTCTATGCGAAGCTGAAAAATGTGGCTTTTAGAATTGACCACTATGTAGATTTCTACCAAGTGCATTTATTTACAGGCTTTG
>NW_004524902.1:395306-404349 GCF_000260255.1 Octodon degus
CACCACATGTCCTTAGATTAGCCAGCTACATTTTTCAACAGCCAGAGAGCTCATCTGAAGTATTGACACTAATATAGCTGAGGCCCATCTTTTAATAATGAATGTAGCTGTTTATTCTCCTCCTAGCCTAATGTGGCACCACTAAGAGATGGGGAGCAGGAAAGATTTGGGTCTAAATATCAAATAGTTGTCTCTGCCTCTAGCCCTGGAAACCAGCTGGGACAGAAGATAAACCCAAGCCTAACTGTTCACAGTTTCAAGGAGCTCTTTTGCTCATGCTGCTAACCACAAAAAGTCCTCATGGATGTTTTATCAAACCAAACCACTGCCATACAATGTGAACCTGACACTGTCACTGATTCTCTGCTCCACAACTTCCAGAGGTTAACTTTCATACCACCTATCTGGAATACAAAAAAGCCCAGTCAAAGAGAGGATGATTTGTAACACAAATTATGATTTATGAAACTGAAGAATTGCCTTTTTAAATGGTCAGCTCTAGGTAGGAACAAACTGAAAACCTCAGAACAAAGGTTAGACCCTTAATATGTTATGGCTGCTTAGTAAATTTAGAGCAGACCAGCAACAAAATAGAATATTCTTGCCTCCAAATGCCAAACGAGACTAAGGAAGTAATTTTAGGCAAACAAATATATTCCATGTAATTTGCACCTGTCTGTTTTTGCCAACCCAGTGATTCCTCAACTTGCCAAGAGTGATCCAAAACCTTTCACTTGAGTTGTTTGACAATATAAACAATACCTTCTTTTATTCTTTTTACTTTTTTGTACTATTAGGACATCAATACTAATGGAAAACACCTAGGTTTAGAAGCTCATTCGTGACTAATTGCAAACTTCTAATTAGCATGACAGCACTTGGAGTTAAATGAATAAAAATTTCTAAGTTAACTTGTTCACTAAATTCATGAGTTTTGAAGAGTTTGTATGTCCATAAATATGAATAGTCAAATATCTTCAAAATGTTATTTAAATTAGATCTTAACAAATTTTTCTGCCTTATATTTTTGCTTTCTTCATTAAACACTAAGCCTGTGCGGTTAAAATGTTCTGAGATTCAAATGCTGTACCTAATTGTTATTACTATGGCTAACAATACCATAGAAACAATGATAATCACACAAAAGGAGCAAATTGGATATTTTAACCAGAATGCTATGGATTAAAACAGAATTAACGAGGCTTGTGTTGAAAGCCTAATTCTAAATAAGTGTCTCTTTTCTCTGGTAATGAAATTTTCTTTTGAAGGTGTTGTTTGTCTGTAGGTATTAGCACTCAGTGTCTGTATTGTGGCTTTCAGCACACTGGTACCATAGAGAAAATGTCTTACTGAATTGTTGCTTACTTTTAAAAGTTGTGTGCATTTTAATCTGTAATTAAAGAAGCTGATATCATCAAAATTTCACCTACTTTTGAAAATTAAATGTTTTCTATTGATTTTTGCAGGCAGGCAAAAGTCAGTATTTCATCATATTTTCTTATGGATTTTCTTCTATCCATGGAAATAAAGCTATTAACTCTTACTCTGAGCTTTAGAATTTTTTTGACTTTGATGAGTTTTGTATTGTAATGTAAAGTTTCTTGCCAGTCACTGATTTGAAACCCTTTGAAATATTTCATTATTCTTTTTAACTTAGGTACTAGCTGTTAGGGAAAAGATGAGAATTATGTCTTGTGCAGAGTTAGAAATTTTATTTTTATGTACCTAAGCTTCAGTCTGTGAGGCAGGGATCAACACAGCCTGCTCTTTAACACACAGCAGGCAGTTGATGGCATGGTATAAAATCTGTTTCATCAATTCTATTTGAGACAGCAACTTTTTTGAGTTTCTGTCTGTCCATGCGGAAAACATGGCAAACAAAAATCTTTGTTCTTTGTTCTCAAGGTAAGCAAGGAGAAAAGGGAGAGATCCGTTTTTAAAAAAAAATCCATAAATTGTATAAAACTAAACAAAATCAAAGGCGATTGTCATTTTTCAATCTGGGTGCAATTATTAGTACATTTAATTTGAATGTAGTGACTATTATTCTTTGCTTGCTACAGGAAAGCAAGACCCTATTCAACCTGAGTTATTCTGACACAACCTATTGTTTATATACATGTATTAATACTTTGGATAATTGTAGAAAATACAGTAAGCTATACATGTGAGTCAGTGAAAGAAAAGGAGAGAATCTATTGCCATTTCAGAAATACATTATTTAACAATGTTATAAAAATAAAATCAGGACTTTGGTCTATAACGCTGATTCCTTTCTACATATCTGTTATTTTAGTTGTTTTTACCTTTGCTTGTCAAGTGCTTTTTTGATGCTTCTTAAATCTTTAGTGCTTTATAGAATGAAGACTACGGACTTTGAAATGTTAACTATGGATGTGGCTACTTGATTAACCTATTTCTGTTAACATAATGAAACACCCAAGTCTGAATACTTTTAGAGAACAGAATTTTATTTAGTTCTTTTACTGGAAGTTTAAGGGCATAGTGGTGACATCAGCTCTGCTTTGGTGAGAGACCCTTTGCCTATGTCATGAGAGAGAGAGAGAGAGAGAGAGAGACAGAGACAGAGACAGAGACAGAAAGAGACAGACACAGAGAGAGGGAGAGAGAGAGACAGAGAGACAGAGAGAGATGGATAGAGGGAGCGAGAGAGACAGAGACAGAGACAGAGACAGAGACAGAGACACAGAGAGAGAGAGAGACAGAGAGAGATGGAGAGAGGGAGAGAAAGAGACAGAGAGAGAAAGAGACAGAGAGAGACACAGAAACAGAGATAGGGACAGAGAAAGAAAGAGAGACAGACTGAAGCACAGAGAAACAGAGAGATAGACAGAGGCAGAGGGACAGAGAATCCTGGAGAAGTAGGAAGCCAGAAGCAGTTCAAGGTCCAAACTCACTCTAACAATTTGCTCACAAGAATCAACTCAGGAGCCCACAAGGGTGGTGTTCAACCTATCCAACTACAGTGTGCCCAGTGATCTCCCACCACTTAAAAGTATCACTACTTCCCCACATGGTCTCAGTGGGAGCCCAGATTTCAACATATGACTCTGGGGACACACCACATACAAGCCATAATAGCCATGAAAATAAAACCTCTAGTACTCATAAAGTTGCATGTAGCATATATGATAGGAAATCTAAAATAGAGTTTGTGAATTATAGTACAAATCTTTGGCTTATAACTATCTTAAAGCTTCATGGAAGGGGCAGTTGTGACCATAGACGAGAATTACATTGTTTCTCCATGCCTGGTCCATTGGACATGTGCATGGTGAATGACTCTGAGCCTACTGCCCTCTCTCTGGTACCTTTTGCCAAAAGGCATATTTAGTTCCTACGTGGAGTAGCTGAAAATGTAAGAGCATGTTGTGGTTTTGGCATGGTTTCAGATAAGACAGAGTCTGGATCTACTTCCAAAAGTATCTACGCCTACCCTTTGCATTTCAAGGATAGAATATTTTCTGGCCTTGCCAGATGATAGTTTTCAAAGAGGCAACAGAGGACAAATTTAAGATTGAATCAGATTTGAAAAATTCTCTTAATAGCAGGCACTATGTGGTCTCAGCATCATAAATTATGTTATTTAAATTTAGTTCAGTTTAAATACTGTGAAGGATTGTCAGAGATGTCTGTCTCAACTGAAGATATGATGAGACTTACAATAAATGCTGAAAAATAAAAAAGCAGTATCCACAGAAGCACAGCACAGCAGTGACTGTGGGCTTATAAACACTACTAGAAAAGACCAGGCCATCAAGTCACATAATCATAGATGTTTTCAGCAGAACATAGACTTTCATCAAAAGATGTGCAGAATATTATAGAGACATAGAAACAAGAGAGTATGCAAAAATGATGAGTTCTATACATCTTCTTTGTTTGTATGATATTGTTGTATTGTAAAGGAAGGAAATAAGTTGTCTCAGTTACTTTCCTCTCATTACTGGGACAAATATCCGACACCCAAGATGAAGGAAGAAAAGGTTTGTTTAGCTCACAGTGAGTGGAGGGCTCAGTCTATATTCAGCTGGCTCCAAGGCAGCATGGCACACGGCAGAAGGCAACCTTTCATGGTGGCGGCAAAGAGCAGAGAGCGAGCAAAGGGAGGAGTAGCAGCAACAATGGCTGCAGACATCAAGTGTGTCTTACTTATGTTATATTCATGCTCTCTGCCCCAGGCTCGGTGCAGTACTCACACCCATCGTTCCAGCAGCACTCACACCCATAATTCCAGTGGATTCTGAGTTAATCACAAACTCTAGAAGTCTGCCCCATAACTGCACAAGGCTCTGGGGGAACAACTAGACACAAACCATAATATAGGCTAATAAAAGTCTGTATGGATAATGGTACCTTGGTAAATGAATTTAATTCTTTCCACAAATCTAATCACAAAGTGAATTGGTTTTAGACGAAATCAAATTTCCCCCTATGTTCAACCGGATTCTAATCATCAAATTTCATTTGGTTCTCATCCAGCTTTGTTTGCAACTAGAATCATGGAAAAGAATTAAGTTGGTGAACCAAGATACCACGGTAAATGTGTTATGCTTTGAAATTATTGCCTGGAATTTTATTTTCATATTTATATTCTAAGTGCATATTTAATAGCCTATAGTGATCTCTAAAGATCCACATTTAGTTCCATTCTTTAAATATACTTTTGTGTATGGAGAATCACTTATGTGTAGAAATGATAGTCTATGACATTGTGTCATTTCTTCATTTATGGTCATGTTTTAATTCTAGCCTTATTTTCCTGTCTATGTTATCTGTTTTCCAGTTGTTTTCTATTCAGGGCCCAAAAGCCAAAAAAAAACATGTGTTAGTAGGCATTGATGGACATCAATAGTTCCACCTTTAACCTAATCAGAGAAATACCAAATTCAATAGAGCCTAAAAAAATAAACTAGTTTTTCTGTGTACACAAGCCATTTTAGGTAGTATGCTTGCATAGGAAATTCTGCCTTAAAAAAGTATTTTTAAAAATAGGAATGAACAATTACACATTTTTACTTAGAATTCTGTTTTGAGTTGCATGAGATAGCTCAGGGCACTAAGCACCTGCTTTGGCAAGTGCTGGGACCCGAATTTGATCCAAGGTACCATGTGCTGCGCTGGCTCCACCCCTGGGTGGGCCGAGCTGGCTACTGAGACCGGGTATGGTGGTGCATAAATGTAATCCCAGTGCTTAGGAGGCTGAAAACAGGAGGTTCACCATGACTGCAAGCTGCTTAATGAGATCCTGTACTAAATACACACATGCATACATACATACATGCATGCATACATACATACATACATACACACACACATAAATTTGGCCTCCTGAAATGAAGATGGAAAAGTTAAAATGATGTTTGTCATGGCTTCTATTTTGAGGACTGGAATACCTTGGCATCTAGAATCAGTTGGAAGCTTCTTCCCCTCTCACATTTCTGGCCACTCAAAGGCAGAAGCCAGCTAGACTACAAACTTGGGTGCCACCATGTGTCCTGCCCACATGGCTTGGCTTCTTGCAGTAATGCTCCAGGGCTCTGAAAGGGATCATCCTTCAAACAAACTAAAAGAACTGAAATGTAATTTTTCAAGAGTCTGAGCTTACCAGATGACTTAGAGGGACCTGGATCATGTGGGACTTTTTAAGGAACAAACTTTGGTTTTTTTTTTTACTTCAGCATGTACACCATGCATAATTGCTTCTATTCCATTCTGTTTTCACAATGGACTCAAGACAGTCCGTTCAAGGAAATGAGACTTTTATTTTTAATCAGGGAGTGGTGAAGTCATAACTGTGGAGGGAGGGCCCTCAAGATATCTCGGCAGGTTATCATACTATTATTGCTGTCTTTGCAAAATAAAATCTACTCTCTTGCGTTTCTGGAGTACTATTTCTGTAGAACAAAATATACATACATGTTTTTCCTTAGTTGAACTACTATGGGAATGGAATTCCGTTTAGGTCAGTTATCTTTAAGCCAGATCTCCTTTTATCTTCAGTTTCTTTTTCCAGTTATGAAATCAAACATACCATGGGTCAGATTCTTATCATTCTCTTTCTTCTGAAATCTGATGTTTATGATTATGCAAAATTTATGATTTAGCTTATTAAATTAGCAATTTACTTAGTTTATTAGTTTTTCATTCTCACATGGATGAATCGATACATCCTATTTTAAAAATTAACAAATTTCTACTGCGTTTTTTTCTGGTAAGTGCATTCTGAGTAAATATGTGATTGTCATCTTCACAAAATGTAATGTATTGAGGGGAGCAGCTTATTGAAAACTACATTGACAGAGAATGCATACAGCAACATATTGTAACAAATAATATGACAGATAAGTGATGAGAATGACAAGGAGCCAGGATAATAGAGATGGAATTAACACCGAGGCAGAAGTGTTAGCATGTGAAAGAAAAATTTAAGATATGGTGAATGGAAGGTTAGTTTTGCTAGGGCGGTGAGTGTAGAAAAGCTTAACTGAAGACCTTAGAGAGACAGGCAATGATGTTTCTGGTAGTGTCTAGTTATACAGTCAGAATTCTACTTTCTGCATCCAGTGAAATGATATGATGATATTAAAAGGGAAGAGACATAATTTGGTTTACCAGTAAAGGAAAATTGTTTGGGTAGAGAATTGTGTGACAGAGGAGTTGGAGAAGTTCTACAGAGCTAAGTTAGATATCAACTCAGTAATTGAGGTTAGAAGTGACCGTGACTAGTAAGGGAAGTGAAAGGAATGGAAAGACCTAAAAATGTATGTTCAACTTTAAGCAAACTACAAATGAGTAGTAGGGAAGAAGGACCCAGAGTAACTTCTTCAGTGTAGCTAAATATCACTCATCAATGACAGTACTGGAGACCAGTGAATCATCCTCTGCACCAGTCAAAAACTGTTCATTTTTCTAATGTGAGTGAATGAGCTTGGATCACTTAACTAAGCCTTAGCTTTCCTTTTTTAATTTTAAGGGAAAAAAAAAACAAACTGAGTTTCAAAATGGGTTAGTAGGAGAGTTATAATGAATACATTCCAAGTTGTTGTCTTCATAGTAATTATTCACGGTACAAGATATAGGCATTAAATCTTTTCCAAACAATATTAGCACAAAACTTTATTTTTAATGAATGAAGAAAAACTAGATGTATGGTTATATCACTGTTATGGTTTGTCTCTAGTTGTCCCATCAAAGCCTCAAGTAGCAATTTGGCTGGCTTCTAGAGTTTGTTATGAACTCATGATCCTCTGGAATTATGGGTGTGAATGCTGCTGGGATTGTGGGTGTGAGTACTACACAAGACCTGGGGCAGATAGCCTGAATGTGACTTAAGGGAGACAGACTTGCTCTCTGTAGCCACTGATGCCTCTACTCCTCCCTTGACTTTCTGCTCTTTGCCTCCTCCATGAAAAGCTGCTCCCTGCCATGTGCTACTCTGCCTTGGTGCCAGCTGAGTATGGACTAAGCCCTACTAGCTGTGAGCTAAATAAACCTTTCCATCCTTCATTTTGGGGGTCGAGTATTAGCTACTGAAATGAGAGAAGAGTAACCAAGACACTTAACTATTTGTGTATATATTTTTTCTTATTGTCTTTCTTCCTTATCCCTTCCCCACATCACAGTTTGACTTTCTTTTGAACAGTTTCTTTCCAGTTTATAATATTTATTGTACATTTTAGAGCTTATTTACCGATTCAGTTTCTCACAATAGTGACATAATATGTTGTTTGCACATACAGGTCTTATATATGTCACTTATGAGTATGGCTTCAAGTTGCATCCATTTACCTATAAAAGTCTCTAGTTTATCTTTAATGGCTGAGTAGTACTCCATTAAATATTATAAACCATATCATTTTCATCATTTTCTCAATTGATGAAGATTGTTGTTTCCAAGATTTAACTATTACCAATTGTGCTGTTATAAATGTGGGTACACATATAGTGCTGTGGTATGATCTTCCATTTCTTCTGGGAAAATGATCAGTGGGGAATAGGTGAGCCAAATATGACTTCTAATCATAGTTTTTTCAGAAATATCTACACTGATTTCCACAGGGATTGCACTAGGTTACATTCCCACTAATAGTGGAGTAGGGTTCCCTTTTTCCCACAGACCCTCCAGCATGTGTTGTTGGTTGTTTTCTTGATAACTGTCATTCTTTATTGGAGTTAGATGGAATCTCAGTGTTGTTTTAATGTGTATCTCTGAAATAACCAATGATGTTGAACATTTTTCATGTATTTATTTGCCATTTGTACTTCTTTATCTGAGAAGTGTCTATTCTTTTTTTTTTTCATTATGTCTTCAAATTTTGGGGGTCTGATTCTTTATAAAACATATGTTCTAGATATGTTATGAGACAACTGGTTATACTTTTTACCCACCATGTGGGTTGTATTTTCACTCATTTGGTGAATTCTTTTGTTGTAAAAAAGCATTTTAATAAAATGAGATCCAAGTTGTTGATTCTTTGCAATATTTCCTATGCACTTTGGCGTTAGCTCATGAATTCTCAAAATACACCTATGTGTTTAAGATTTCTACTTACTTTCTCTTCTAGTACATTCAGTGTTTCTATTTTAATGTTTAGATCTTTGATCCACTTTGAAGGTAGTTTAGTGCATGGTGATAATCATGAGTCTAGGTTTAGGCTCAGGCATGTGGAAAGCCAGTCTGTCCAGAACCATTTATTGAAGACGCTGTCTTTCTTCCATTGAACATGTTTCTCTTCTTTGTCAATGGTGGACACACTATAATTGTGTTTGTGGGTGTGACTGCATATTATATTCTGTTCCACTGATCCTCTGGCCTATATTTTTCCCTAAATACCATGTTGATTTTAGCACAGTAGCTTTGTAATATAATGTCAGGTCTGAGATTGTGACGCCCCTGGCTTGTCTATGCTGTGCAGGATTGCTTTTCCTATTCTAGGTCTCTACTAATTCATTCTTTCTTTCCTTCCTTCCTTCCTTCCTTCCTTCCTTCCTTCCTTCCTTCCTTCCTTCCTTCCTTCCT
>NW_004524902.1:410084-411127 GCF_000260255.1 Octodon degus
CATTTCAAACATCTTAGGCATAATAAGGAACAGGTATTTTTCATCAAGTATTGATATGTTGAAACTTAAGTCCCTACATTATATGATAAAAGCATTTAAAAATTAGATTATATTTTAAAAATAGGATAAAGAAGTATATACTTCCCATGTTTGCACATAAGTCCAAAAATCTCACCATATACAACCTTGAAGCAGGACAGTCCCACAATATTCCCTTTCCTGTCTCTTACTTTGATTTACCACTCCCTTCTTCTTGAACATCCACCTACCCAAGAGACATCTTAACAGTAACTGGCATGTCATGACAAGCAGCCCATATTCAGAATACCAAAATGGCAGGCATCCCAAACATGAAACTACTATTACAAATTACTATCTGCAGTGCAGTAGCTTAGTTCACAGGTATCAGTATATATAGTTAGACAGAGTGAGAATCTTTCCAACTAACTGCTAGATTAATGAATCTTCTGAATATTCTCAGGATCATTGCCTTGCTCATCTTTTACATATAACTGTAAGGCTTGACATTGTCATGTTTCCTAGCTCTTCTCCTTTCCCTCTATTGATTAGTTAGTCCTAGAGTTCCTGCATTCCTTTTACTCATATTATATTTTTCTATTTGTATTTCTTCTTTGGAGTTCTCCTACTAGGGAGACTATATGATATTTACACATGTGTGTATGGTTTATTTCACTTATGAGTATATGTTCAGGTGGCATCCAATTTAATATAAAGCATTGCAGCTTATCATTCTTAATAGCTAAATAATACTCGATTGTGTAAAAATACCACATCTTTCTCAACCATTCCTCAGGTGATGGACATCTTGGTTGTCTCCAAGATTTGGGTATCAGAAATTGTGCTGCTATAAACATAGGTACACATATATCCCTATGATATGATGTTTTCAGATCCTCTGGGAAAATTCCCAGTAGAGGAATAGCTGGCTTAAAGGGGATTTCCAGACCAACTTTTCTAAGGAGTCTCCATACTGATTTCCATAACAGTTGCACCACTCTACACTCCCACCAGCAGTGGAGAAG
>NW_004524902.1:411227-416185 GCF_000260255.1 Octodon degus
GAAAACTAAAAGCCACATGATCATCTCCATTGATGCAGAAAAGGCTTTTGACAAAGTCCAACATTCTTTCATGTTCAAAGTCATACAGAAAATTGGAATAGATGGCCTCTACTTCAGTCTGGCAAAAGCCTTTTATGAAAACCCAATGGCTAACATAATCCTAGATGGGGAAAAAATTAAATCTTTTACTCTTAGATCTGGTACAAGACAAGAATGTCCTTTATCACCACTCCTATTCAATATAGTTCTGGAATCATTACCTATAGCCATTAGACAAGAGAAAGAAATAAAAGGAATAAGAATAGATAAAGAAGGAGTTAAATTATCTTTATTTGCAGATGACATGATACTTTACCTGGAAGACCCAAAAAACTCCACCAAGAAGCTAATAGAATTAAAACAGAAATTCAGTAGAATAGCAGGTTATAAAGTCAATACCCAAAAGTCAATAGCATTCCTCTACACAGACAGCAAACACACTGAGAGGGAAATTATAGAAACAATACCTTTTACATAGCACTGATGAAAATGAAATACCTTAGAATTCATCTAACTAAAGAAGTCAAAGATCTTTTCAACGAAAATTACAGTACACTTATAGAGATCATAGAGAATTTCAGAAAATGGAAAGATATTCCATGCTCCTGCATAGGAAGAACCAACACTGTGAAGATGGCTGTACTCCCAAAACTGCTGTACAGATTTAATGCAATCCCTATCAGACCACCACGAACATATCTCACAGACCTAGAGAAACCATTCCTAAAATTTATCTGCAACCAAAAAAGACCTAGAATAGTAAAGGCAATCCTGAGCAATAAAGACAAGGCAGGAGGCATTACAATTCCTGACTTGAAATTATACTACAAGGCTACTGTGATCAAATCAGCATGGTACTGACAACAAAATAGATCTGAGGATCAATGGAATAGATAAGAAGATTCTGAAGCCCCTGCAAACACACTCAGTCACCTTATCTTTGACAAGGGGGCCAAACATACTCACTGGAAGAAAGATAGCCTTTTTAACAAATGGTGCTGGAAAAACTGGCTCTCTACATGCTGAAAACTAAACTTGACCCAGGTCTATCACCACGCACTAAACTAAAGTCAAAACGGAGTAAAGATCTAAACAATAAAGCAGAGACACTAAATATCCTGGAAGAGAAAGTAGGAGGAACTCTGGAAGACATAGGGGTAGGCAAAGAGTTCATGAACAAAAATCAAATCACACGGGATACAGTTGAAAGAATTAACCACTGGGAATTGCTCTTACTGAGAAGATTTTTCACGTCAAAAGAAATTACCAACAAAGTGAAAAGGCAACCCCTAAATTTGGAAAATATCTTGACAAATAAGTACTCAGAGAAAGGTCTGCTCTCTAGAATTTATAAACAAGTAAAAAACACTAGGGCCCCAAAATTTAAAGACCCAATCCAGATATGGGCATCAGAGATGAACACATGCTTATCAGAGGAAGAAATTAAAGAAGCGAATAAATATATGAAAAAATGCTCCACATCACTAGCCTTTTGTGAAATGAAAATTAAAACCACACTGAGATATCATCTTACCCCAGAAAGAATGGCTATCATAAGGAAATCACCCAACAACAAATGTTGGAGAGGCTGTGGGGAAAAAGGAACCCTTCTCCACTGCTGGTAGGAATAAAGACTGGTGCAAGTGTTATGGAAATCAGTATGGCGACTCCTTAGAAAAGTTGAACTGGAAATCACATTTACTGGAAATTTTCCCAGAGGATCTGAAAACATCATATTATAGTGCTATATGTGTGCCTATGTTTATAGCAGCACAATTCGTGATAGCGAAATCTTCGAAACAACCAAGATGCCCATCACCTGAGGGATGGTTGAAAAAGATGTGGTATTTTTACACAATGGAGTATTATTCAGCTATTAAGAATGATAAACCCAAAGTCTTTATATTGATGTGGATGCCAGTTGAACATATACTTATAAGTGAAATAAACCAGACACACGTGTAAATATCATATTGTTTCCCTAGTATAAGAACTCAAAAGAAGAAATACAAATAGAAATGCATAATACAAGTAAAAGGGAAGCAGGATCTCGAGAACTAACTAATCAAGAGAGGGAAGAAGAAGAGTTAGGAAACATGACAATGTCAAGACATACAGTTATATGCAGAAGATGGGCAAGGCAATGATCCTGAGAACCTCCAGAATATTTTTTTAATCTAGCAGTTAATTGGAAAATTTCTCACTCTGACTAACTGTACATACTGATACCTGTGAACTAAGAAACTGTACTGCAGATGGTAATGTGTAATAGTAGTTTCATGTTTGGAGTGCCTGTCATTCTGGTCATCTGAATACGGGCTGCTTGTCATGATATGCCAGTTGCTGCTATGAAGTCTCTCAGATAGACAGTTACTCAAAAAGAAGGAGGTGTTGAATGAAAGCAAGAGACAGGAAAAGGAATATTGTGCTACTGTCCTGCTTCAAGGTTGTATATGGTGAGATGTATGGACTTATGTGTAAACATAAGAAGTATATAATTTTTTATGCCTATTTTTAAAATATATTCTAATTTTTAAATGTTTTTCATCATATTCTGTAGGAACTTAAAGTTCAATATATCAATCCTTGATGAAAAATACCTGTTTCATATTATGCCTATAATGTTTGATATGCAGACAGACAGTGGTGTTAAGCTTATCAGCCTAAGTTATATGGCATTAACAATAAGCTTGTCTTCTTGATGGTTAACAACCTACATTTGCAGACCAAAATTAGATGAAAAGGAGGGCTGCAAGGAAAGCCCACATTTTAGCCCTAGCGTTCCAAGGTCAATTAAGACTCAGGACATATGAGAACTTGTACTGTAACATCATGTAACTCGGTAGTGTCCCCCATTTTCTGATCAAGGAGATTATGGGGCCAAAGAGGAAAGTGATCGATGATGTAGAGTGTGCCTAAGGAGAATCACATGGAGAGAAAACATTCTCTCAGGCTTTCACAGAGAGCACATTGGCCAAGCAATTGTCGTGACTCATTCACATGGGTGAAAGTGACAAACAATCTGAGGTACAGGATCTTAGGATAAATCCTGAGGGGATTTCACTGACCTTCTCAGACCCAAAAGCTACAACTCTTGTCACATGGGTCCTGATTTACCTTGGTCTTAACCATCAAGCAGAAAAGTATAAAAACTAAATATTAGAAGTAAAGCCATGCTGTTATGTTGAGTTTTAAGGGACTCAGGTTAACAATTTCTGACATTGCCAGTGAAGCGGAAGACCCGATACTATTATGCACTACTGAACTCTTTTAGATTATTTTGCTGAATTAACACATGTATAATATTCAAATAATGGAACTTAACAAAAAAAGGGTGTACAGATGAATGTCCATTTTGTATCTGTGTATTCAAAGTGTTTGGGATAGATATATGGTTAGATTCTCTTAATGAATAGAGTGATTTGTTGTAATGGGGTTTGTAGATAGGATATCATGTCCACATGTTGTACAGCAATTAACCACTAGAAAGAATGTATGCAATGTGTTAATTATGAAACTGTCCTACCACTTTGATTTGAAACTGTCTCCTTTCTATTTGTTTATCAATAAAATATTGGAAAAAATAAACAAAAATAAAAATAAGCCAATATGAATCGTCTCAGTTCTTACAGTGAATCTGACACCCACTGGTACAACAAAGATAAAATAAATGAATGTTTTACCTCTTCTCCTCTGGATTCTCATAGGAACATTAATACTGTATTTTACACAGCATCATATTTTCATGATTCTTTTATAATATTTACATGTCTTACCTCTGAGTTTTACTTGGTTTCCTGAGAATGAAGTCATTATTGTAGTAACTTACAAACTAGTGCCAGAAATATAGAAAGAAAATGGTCACTACTGTGTGGACCACTAGTAAATGGAATTCTTGTGAGACTGGGAGTATGAGTAAAATTGTCTTTTGACTGAGGCATAATTTAACTTGGCAATTAAGCACCTCTTTTCTTGCTACTCAGACCAATTTTAGATGATACACTTCTAATTCTTTTATGACTGTGTTTCTTATTTTCAACCATTTCAATTCAGTGACATTATGAAAGCTCATAATTCATTTATAATAATATCCTCACTGACAAATTCATGTTTATCTCCCAAATTACCTCCCAACTGAGGTAATCTAAGATAAGAATAGATAATAGTATTTAGCTCTTAATAGGTATGCAGTAAAATGAAAGATATTTTTTTTTCTTTTTAAGTGATTGTAGACTGGGTTTGATGCATTGCTTTTCGTTACCTTTTTTTTTTGTAAGTAAAATTTCTAATACCAATGTAGATTTTGGGTTCTTGACCATTTCCAACTCTAGGAGTTCATCTGCTCACTGTATGATGGTTCCATTTTGTTGTTGCCTTTGAGCTATGTATTTCTTATTAACTCATCTCACGCAATCCTCTTGAGAACAGATACATAGAAAGCACAAACATAAATACAAAAAAGTAAACAGGATCTGATCATCCTGCAGGCATACTGGTTGACTGCTTGAGCATCTCTTGAAATATATCTTTTAACAAGTCTTATGTTATTACAAGTTTTTGAGATTTTGTTTTTTTGCTTTTGGGAGAATTATTTGCTGATCAGGGAATTAAATGTTGCAGCGTCTTCTTGTTTACGTTGTTTTATCTCATTTATGTTTTTTCTGTTGAAGAAGAGTAGTATGACTTATTACAAAGGTGGCCAGAATGTGAACTTTGTATTTAATATCTGTAAGTATCCTAGTTAATGCAGCTATGTAACCATTTTATAAACTGAAGTTACATCCTTTCAACTTCAAAAATATGATTGTAAAAATAGATATATAACCTGTTTAAATTTGAAATGTATTTGCTTTACTCCACAATCTATGTAAACTAAATACTATATTTTATACATGAAGAAGTATGTAACATAGTCAGTA
>NW_004524902.1:416735-418300 GCF_000260255.1 Octodon degus
GGGGGGGTCTCCTGCACTTGTCTAAGCAGGCACTTAGTTCTAGTCTACTAAGTTATCTCGTTATACCATATTTTTGATGTTTAAAACTTTATCAGTTCAGTGTTATTGAAGATCATTAAGGAAAATTCAGTTTGTTGTAAGTAGTTTCCACTTACTTCATTGCTTGCTGTATATTTAGAGTTAATTAGCTAATGCTAAACTCTGTTTACCACAAAGGTATTAATATGATTAATTTGTCTCTAAAAGTCTTTGATTACTCAAAATACCAAATGCTTATCTACTGCCTAATATTGTGGCATGGACATAATGGGAGTGGTCAGGTCCTACCAAGCAACCCATCATTATCTGGGAGCTGGTTGGTCTGAGATGTTAGTGGTTCACTCTTGCAGGCACTTCCATGTTACTGCAAAGATTCTTATCCTTTACACAAGAATAACACAAGCACCAAGGCACCAACATTTTTAGTACCTCTGCTTGCACTGTGTTTGTTATTATATCTCACTGGCCAAAGCAAGTAATGTGACTGGAGCCATTAAGGTGGTAAGACATCTATCAAAGGTAAGGATGGAGGTGTTTGGTTTGTGATCACAGGACTCTACCACAATAAAATTTACAAGGCCAGTTAATTTAATTCCAAGAGAAAGAATGAACAGTCTCTTTATTAACCTCTCACTACACAGCACAATACGTTGAATGTAAAAATAGATATATAACCTGTTCAAATTTGAAATGTATTTGCTTTACTCCACAAGAATTAACTTGTTTGGTAACTGTTCCATGTAGAAATAAAAATTTTGTGATAAGTATGTCTCAAATCTGTACAGGAATAGGAATGCCTGGGGCCTGCCAGACTCTCACTTCAGCCAGTGCTCAGGCCCAATATGTGAGTGGGACTGCATGCAATCCACTAGATCCTCATTCGAGACAGCACCCAGGTCAGGTGCATGCATGGAACTTCCTCTATCAGACAGGCCTGGTGTGGAACCCTGCAGCAGAACTCCCTGCAGATCAAGACCCACACGGCTGATCCAGGAGCAGAACATCTTGCCAGAGTGGTACAGCAGGATCACTTCCAAAGGCTGCAGTAGGAAGAAGTGGAGCATAGCAGCCAGACCAAAGCCACATTCACTTGGACAAGTTTGAACTCGTTAGTTCTGGACCTGCTGGTAAGGTAATAACTCTACCAAAGTTCTATACCAAAGGTCAGAAGACAGGGCTATACAAAATGTCAAAGAGAAGGACCAAAATGCATCCTCAGGCCCCAAGCCCACCCAGAAGAAATGCAGGAAACAATAGCATAGAAGTAATTGGAAATCACATACCTGAAATCTCTGAAATAATAGTGTCTGAAGTAAAGAAACAACTGCAAAAAGTGTAGAGGAAATCAGGTCAGAAATAATTTGAGGTTAAAAAAAATAATAGGTATAGTGAAAGAAGTACCAAGTGCTTCTAAAGAAGACACTGATAAAGAAAGAGGAGAATACAAAAATGATAGAATTCTTGAATGAGCAATATAGGAAAGAAATAGATGACATGAAGCAAAGTTAAAGAAATATAGAGGAAAT
>NW_004524902.1:428118-436482 GCF_000260255.1 Octodon degus
TTTAACTCTGATAATTTATATTATTTTTGCCTACCCAATATTTCTTTGAAACCTCTACCAATTCTTATAAAATAATAGAAAATGTGGATAAGAACTTAAATTTTATAATCAGAATATCTATAGTTTAGCTTAGTGTAAATTTGAGGAAATTCTTAAGGAACTTTTGACTTGCTATTCTATTCTTTCTATTCTATTCTATTCTATTCTATTCTATTCTATTCTATTCTATTCTATTCTATTCTACTCTATTCATCAAACTATTTGTCTTCTATTTATCATCACCAACATTATTTTAATCAGTTACCTACAAATTGGCATAATAGTTCTACCTCATTTCAGAAGATTGTCATCATTATTGTGTGACCTAAAACAAAAATGTGCTTTTATGATTCTTGTCAAGAGTGAACTCTATGATTACTGATATCAATGATGAAAACACACCAAACTTTGCTTTGTGGCAAAGCCTCAGCTCTTCCCATTACATCATACTTTCTTGACTCTCCTTGTGCTTAATTGCTTCTTTCTCAATAGGGCTTCCTCCTTCACTCAAAACCCAGCCAAGGCCTGTCCATCCCATGTCACCTTGTCATTCTAATGAAGGACACAGCAATTTCTGAGCAGAGATATGCATTTTATGTACATACTTTGATTAATTGCATTCATGGTCTATTTTTATTGTTTTTTTGAGAACAATAAAACACATTTTTTCTAAAACACATTTCAAACTTTTAAATATCTATTAAATAAACAAAAAACTGATTTAAGATATTAGAAATAATATTGCATTCAAAGGGAAACTAACTATACACTGAATAGCTTCTCTCAAAGAAGCCCCTGCTTGCCAAATTTTTATTGCTACAGAAAGGAATGAGTGAATTCATAGGGTAAAGGACACTTTACCTATCTAAGTGTGCTGCTGCATTTTTATTCTTGACCTGCTCTGACTTCATAGTATAGATGCTGCAGGGCTGATGTTAGAGATGGCTGAGACTGGTATCCTTTGCTTGGCCTACTCAGACTTCCTTTTGTTATCTCCAACTATTTATGAACTGGTAATGTTGACCTAAGGCCAATGAAGTCATCAAGGCTCTTTGTGGTCTAAGATTGTGAGTGTTCACTTGCAATCATATTTTCCTGATGTTTGGATAAAGAAATTTGAGTAGTAGAAAAGGTGTAATTTGGCTATGGAAATATTCACCATTCATTTGGCTGTCTAATATCATAGAGTGGGTTTGTTTTTAAAATGTGCTGAGCAATCTGAAGAAAAAAATTTTTGTGGTGATTTACTACAACTTTAAAAGAAGAAGGAAAAAAAGAAGTAGAAATGTTAAAGAAGTAGAAATATTCACTGTGGATGGCTTCTTTCAAACTCGTGTTTAAAGATGGCAAGTCATGGCAGGGGCCTAATTGCAGTGTTTTTAATGAGGCCCACTACTGGAAGAGATCTGGGAAACAACTGCTCCCAGTGTTTGCACCTTGTGTTTCATTTGAAAGATGTCTTTCTCTGTTTGGTATTAGGGCTCATTTCAACAAAAAAAAATGTTAGCTAGTATTATAATTTTTTATTTTGTTTCAGAGAAAAGTCAGGTGTGTCTAAAAAGGTTAAGAGGGCTGAAATACAATTCTTGGGTTTAAAAATCCTGTTCAGATAGGCATATTTGTCATTTTTAGCAAAGGTCTATAATACTTAGCGATTATAATAATTTATCATGCATTTTTGTCATATTTGTTGTTTTAAATTTTAACTTCAGATATATAATTACTGATGTAATTGGAATATCATTACATAAATCTATTGATCAAGAATTATAGGTTCTTAAATGTATGTAATTTAAAATATAATGTTAACTTTAAAATGTATTATATACATTTTAAGGTACCTTTTTATATAGCCAAAACTAAACTTTGTAATAAATAAAATCAATATGAATATTTTAATAGATTGATAGGCAACTTATTTCTAATTCAACCCATTTACCTCAATGGGATGCTTATCATTTTTATGCAATTTACCACAATATTATAGGTGTTATAAAGATGTAGTCTTTTTTCTCAAGTGATTTATAACTTTTTTAAGAAGAAACACATAAGCAAACACAAGACAAAGAATAATGTAGGTACAGAGATAATCTAGAGCATATATATGTACATATATATGTTATTATATCTTTTACAAAAGATGGTGAAAGTTCAAATTTGTCTAAGGTAGTGGTTTTCAAACTTACTTAACTAACCAGCAGAATTGGTTACATTTGAGAATTCTTCAGAAAGCCAAATGTTCAACCTAATCTGATTCTACAAACTAAAACAGGTCTGGAATAGTGCTCACTGATTTCATAAGCCTCTAGATGATACTGACTCATGATGAAATTTGGTAACCACTACTCCAGAGCTGAACTATCTACTATGACAACTACTGAATTGTCTGTGGATATACAGGGCTTTTGGCCTCTGTATTGGGTAGAATAACTGTAGCACAACTTCACCACTGCAAAAAGTTTTATTGTATGGCAATATTTTTTCTTTTTCTTTTTCTTCTTTTTTTTTTTTTTTTTTTTTTTTTTTGTATTTTAGGGAAGGGTCTACAAGGTGTTCAGGGTCTCACTGCAAGATCAGACTCTTAGTGATATGCCTGTTTACAGCCTCCCGAAAGCTGGGATTATAGGTGCATGGCACCACACCCAGTCTCAATTGCTGTCACAGAGCACCCCGGGGGTGGGGCCAGCACTGCAGGCCCAGGGAACAAACCCCTGGCCCCTATGCCTGCTTGCAGGTGCTTTAATCTGTTGAGCTATTTTGCTGGCCTTTATAGTATTAATTTTGAGCACAGATAAAACAATGTGATACTATTGAGTAATACAAAAGATTTACTTTTGATAATAGAAATTATTAAATGCAACAGTAAGGAGTTTGAACCATGCCCTTAAATAAGAGGAGACTGAAAATTAACAAATGGAATGATTATGGTTGAAACATGACTATGGAATATCATTCTTGTGGTTTTTTACTGGACAATATTACTGATAAGCCAAGATGGACACAAATATGACTTAGACTTGTTCTGAGATGGCAGTGTAGGTGTAGACCTTTGAAAACCTGTTGCTATTTGGATGGGAAGGAGTCAGAAAGTAAGAAAATGTAAATGAGTGAATGACTGAAGCAAAGTGAAGGCAAATATCACTGACAAAGAATAGGAGCTGCAGTAGTTTATAAGAGTACAGGAAAATGTTTATGAGTCTGACATGAAATTTCATTCAGTCAAGAGCTTTTGTATGCAACCAGAAATTTCTTCAACACTTTCATTAGTTTAATTCTCTCATTTCTCTTTGTGGTCTTCGAGTTTTCATATAAACACTTTTAATAAAACATTTTCCCACTAACCATCGTGAATTATTTTTAGAGACTGAAGGAGAAGAATTTTTTTCTATCAATGATTTGGTGGGGCAGGTCAAAGCAATTTTTCCATTTTTGCTAGAAAATATGTTTTTCTGATTGGAAAGGTTACAAAGAAAGTTTCAAGGTTACAAGGTGTTCTCTGAAAATTGTAGTTTCCTCAAGCACAATCTTAACATGATAATTGTATTATTTTGTGGTAAAAAATAAAAGACAGCTACCACAAATCTTTTTTAGCCTGCTAATTTTTTAAAAATGCATTTAATGCAGTCTACGGGGTGTACGGGGACTCACTATGTACATCAGACTTGTAGTGATTCTCCTGTTTCAGTCTCCCAAAACAAATTTTGAATCATAGAGGATCATAAAGACTTGCTTGGGTGCTAGCCCCTGTACAACTTTATCCCATAATTTAGGGTAGTCAGTTATGTTTATACCTGATTTAAAGAAAACTGCCTTTGGGAAAACATTGCTAGTGTCTAGATATAGACATACACAGAGTGAAAAATAAGCAGCATGTGGCTTAATGGCTCCTATTTTGAGTCAATTTATCAAGTTTGCTAGTTCATTGACTATCCTATGTCAAATCATCTTTTGATAATAGTAAGAACTTCCATATGGACTTGTGGGGCTGGGGAGATAGCTCAGTGGAATAAGTGCTTGCCTTGCAAGTGTGGGGTCCTGAGTTCGATACCGGTTCCCACCAAAAAACACAAAAAAAAAATGGACTTGTGTATATTTAAGATATTGATACTGACTTACAGCTTAGAAGAATTATGAGTTGATACAGATAGAGGTAATAAGCAATCAACCATGCAGAATCAGTTTAATGTTATTTGTATAAAATCTGACCTTTTTCTCCTCTTGATCTAGGCCTTTTCTGATAGCGACAACTCTTAAATTTCTTTTTAAACTTTTCCAAGTGAGGCTGATTAGTTACAGATTTTTAGCCTGCTAATTTTTTAAAAATGTATTTAATGCAGTCTACGGGGTGTACAGGGACTCACTATGTACATCGGACTTGTAGTGATTCTCCTGTTTCAGTCTCCCAAACTCTGGGATTACAGGGGGCGCCACCATGCCCAGTCTCAATCACCATCTCAGCATGCCCTAAACTGAGATTGGCCTGGCATGCTGGAGACTGAACCCTAGCCTCTGCGCTCTGCCTGAACAGGCACTTTAGTCCACTGAGCTATCTGGACTGCCCTAGCCTCCTAATATTGTTAACTTCATTTATTAGAATCAGAGAACCAGCAACTCATCTTTATTATTTACTTCTTACACTTAGTTGGCCTCAAATTACATAGGGACAACAAATTTAATCTCCGTGTTCTATATTTTAGATATCATAGATTTTTTTAAAGCAGGATATACTTTATTACCTAAAAGGAAAACTAAAAAGAGATTTTAAATTAGTTTTGCAAAATTTTGAATAAAATAAAATTATTTTATAGCTCTTAAAATAAATTAATACACTGATATATTTTCTTAATAAACCATTATTTGAATATAGTATATAATACCATAGTCCTTAGTACTCTCATTCCCCAGGAATTTAATTTCCCTGGACTTTTTTGCATTCTGAAATTACTTTAATTTGGACTCAGTGAACTCTGAAGTCCTTTTGAGTTCTAAGACTGTCTGAAAGATAAGGACAATTAGAGGACTTTCCTCATTTTCTGCTATTAAAGTAATAAAAATGTCTACTATACTGCTTTCTAAAACATGTTGTTGGTTCACTGAAGTGAGTAGACCATTACAATCATCTGACACTGAATACTATTTATCTTCTGATATTCCTCTAATGTTCTTCTGTGCAGTGATTTTGCAAGCACTGAGTCCTTGAAGCAAGTGACATTTTTCTAATTATAACTCAGGCCAATCAGTTGGGTGACTATTGATGAACAAGCATTTGCTATAACTGTGTCTCAAGTAGTGCCAATCTGGATTGAACAAGTGCCATGCCCATGAGGTTTCTTAATTAACTTTCTGACATTGGCAATGAGAGTTCAGTGTCATTTCAAGAAAGTCTCATGAGCACATGACTTTTTGCTATTTTTCCCATTTGCTCTGTTCCATTAATATCATGTTTTATTTTTAATCAAAATTCACTTATAAAGACCATTTAAATGCATGATTTCAATTCTTTAAAAATGTTTCTGACCCTGGATTGTTTGATTCTTTCTTCTTTTGAGTTATTCCACTAGGGAGACAATATGATATTTACACATGTGGGTCTGGCTTGTTTCACTTATGAGCATACCTTCAGACAGCTTCGAGTTTATTTTTCTTATAGCTGAGTAATACTTCATTGTATAAAAACACCATATCTTTTTCATTCATTCTTCAGGTGAGAGGCATTTTGGTTCTTTCCAAGATTTGACTATCATAAATTGTGCTGCTATAAACGTAGGCAAATATATAACACTATGATATGATGTTTTCAGTTGTTTGGGGAAAATTCTCAGTAGGGGTATAGTTGAATTGAATGGGATTTTCAGTCCAAGTTTCTTGAGGCATCTTCACACTGATTTGCATAATGCTTGCAACAGTTTGCATTCCCACCACTGATGGAGAAGTGTTCCTTTAACCCCACAGCCTCTCCAACATTTGTTGTTGGTTGATTCATTTATGATAGCCATTCTTTCCAGAATGATAGGGTATCTCAATGTTTTTTTAATTTGAGCTTCACGCATGGCAGATGATATCGAGCATTTTTTCATGTATTTATTTTCTTATTGTATTATTCCCCTGAGAAGTGTGTGTTAATCTCTGATACCCATTTTTTGATTGTGTCTTTAAGTCTTGAGGCCATAATGTTTTTTAGTTCTTTATAAATTCTAGAAAGGAGACAATTGTCTAACTGCATATTAGTTAAGAATTTTTTTCCAAATTATGTGTTTCTTTTCACTCTGTTGGTAAATTCTTTTGACATGCAAAAACTTCTCAATAAGAGGAATTCCCAGTTGTTAATGCTTTTAAGTATTTCCCATGCAGTTTGAGTTTTGTTCATGAAATATTTGCCTACCTTTATGTCTTAAAGTTTTCCACCTAATTTTTCTTCCAGGAGATTTAACATTTCTGTTTTAATATTTAGATCTTTAATCCATTTTGCCTTTGATTTAATGCATGGTGGGAGAACTGGGTCAAATTTTAGTTTTTGGCATGTAGACAGCCAGTTTTTCCAATGCCATTTGATAAACTGCCTATCTTTCTTCCAATAATCATGTTTGGCCCCTTTATCAAAGATGAGATTGCTGTGTGTGTTTGTAGCTACATATGTATCTTCTCATGTATTCCACTGATACTCTGGTCTACTTTCTTTACCACTACTCTAGCTGTGTAGTATAATTTCAAGTTAGGAACTGTAATGGCTCCTGCCTTGTCTTTGTTGCCCAGGATTGTCTTTGTTTTTCTAGGTATTTTCTGGTTCCACGTAAATTTTGGAAATGATTTCTCTGTATCTGTGAGGTACATTGGTGGTATTTTGATATAGATTGCATTAAATATGTATAGCAATATTGGGAGTATGGCCATTTTCACAATGTTGCTTCTTCATATGCAGGAGCAGAGAATATCTTTCCATCTTTTGAAATACTCTACAATCTCTTTTTTCATAATACTGTAATTTTCATTGAATAAATCTTTTACGTCTTTAGTTAAATTAATTCCTAAGTATTTCATTCTTGGCGTTGCTATTGTAAAAAGTATTGTTTGTCTAATTTCCCTCTCAGTTTGTTTGCTACCTTTGTAGAGGAGGGCACTGACTTTGGGATATTGACTTTGTATGCTGTTATGCTGCTGAATTTGTTTATTAATTCTGGTAGCTTCTAGGTTGAGTTTTTTAGGTCTTCCAACTACAGTATCAAGGCATCTGAAAATAACAAGAGATTAACTTTTTCATTACCTATTCTTATTCTATATTACCCAATTATCTAATGGTTTGAGCTTATGATTCCAGAATTATATTGAATAGGAGTGGTGACAGAGGAAAACCTTGTCCTTTTTTCCTTTTTTCCCCCATAATTAAATAAATAGCAATGAGACAGTTTCAAATCAAATTGTTAGGACAGTCTCAATAATTAATACATTACATACTGCCTTCCTAGTCGTTATTTGTTGTACAAGATGCAGACATGATATCTTATTTACAAACACTATTAGAATAAATCCCTCTATTCCTTGAATTAAGAGAATGTAGCTATGTAACTATCCTAACCATTTTGAATACATAGATAAAAAATGGTCATTCATCTATATCCCCTTTTTTATTTAGTCCCATTATTTAAATAATATAGGTATATGAACTCAGCAAAATATTCCAAAGTAGTCCAGTAGTCCATAATAGTATTGGGTCATCCACTTGACTGGCAATGTCGGGAGTTGTTGACCTGAGTCCCCTACAGCTCAATATAACAACATGGCTTTATTACTTGTACTTCATTTTTATACTTTTCTGCTGGATGGCTGAGAACCAGATAAAGCAAGACTTATGTAACAAGAACTGCAGATTTTGGTTCTGATAAGGGCAGTGAAATCCCCTCAGGATTTATCCTGAGACCCTGTACCTCAGATTGTAGATCCTTTATCAGTGTCAGCCATATGGATGAGTCACGGCCATTGCTTGGCCAATGTGCTCTCTGTGAAAGACTGAGAGAATATTTTCTCTCCATGGGACTCTCCTTAGGTACAGTCTACATCACTGGTCACTTTTCTCTTTGGTCCCATAATCTTCTTGAATAGAAAATTTAGGGCACAACTGAGTTACATACTGTTACAGTAAAAGTTCTCATATAACTTGAATCTTAATTGACCTTGGAAGGCTAGGGCCAAAATGTTAGCTTTCCTTGTGGCCCTCCTTTTTCTCTAATATTTGGTCTGCAAACTTAGGTTATTAACACTTCACAAGAGAAGCTTATTGCTATTACCATATAACCTAGGCTGTTGAGCTAAACCTCACTATCTGTCTGA
>NW_004524902.1:437282-464621 GCF_000260255.1 Octodon degus
CTATGATATGATGTTTTCAGATCCTCTGGGAAAATTCCCAGTAGAAGAATAGCTGGTTTAAGTGGGATTTCGAGTCCTAGTTTTCTAACGAGTCTCCACACTGATTTCCATATCAGTTGCACCAGTCTACATTCCCACTGGCAGTGGAGAAGTGTTCCTTTTTCACCACAACATCTCCAATATTTGTTGCCGGTTTATTTCTTTATGATAGTCATTCTTTCTGGAGTGAGACGATATCTCAGTGTTGTTTTAATTTACATTTCACAGATGGCCAGTGATGTGAAGCATTTGTTCATACATTTACTCTCTTCCTTAATTTCATCCACTGAGCAGTGTGTCTTCATCTCAGATGCCCATTTCTAGACTGGGTCTTTAAATATTAGGGTCCTAATGTTTTTTAGTTCTTTATAAATTCTAGAGAGCAGACCTCTGTCTAAGTACTTATTTTTCAAGAATTTTTCCAAATTTGTGGGTTGTATTTTCAATTTGTTGTTAATTTCTTTTGACGTGAAAAAACGTCTAAAAAGAGGAAGTCCCTGTTTCTAATTCTTTCAAGTGTTTCTGTGAGACTAGATTTTTGTTCATGATCTCTTTACATTCCCTTATGTCTTCAAAAGTTCCTTCTACTTTCTCTTCCAGGAGATTTAGTGTTTCTGTTTTAAGGTTTCTATCTTCAATCCATTTTGACTTTAGCTTAGTGCATGGTGATAGACCTAGATCAAGGTTTATCTTTTAGTTTTCAGCATGTAAAGAGCCAGGTTTTCCAGCACCATTTGTCAAAGAGGCTATCTTTCTTACGTGCTTATGTTTGGCCCATTTTTCAAAGATAAGGGGACGTGTATGTGATGGTAGAGACTTCAGCGTCTTCTAGTCAATTCCATTTATCCTCAGGTCTATTTCATTGCCAGTGTCATGCTGATTTTATCACAGTAGCCTTGTGGTATGGTTTAAGTCAGGAATTGTAATGTCTCCCGGCCTCATCCTTGTTGCCCAGGATTGGCTTTGCTATTGTAGGACTTTTCTGGTTCCAGATAAATTTTAGGACAGATTTCTCTGTGAGGTATGTTGGTAGTAGTTTGATAGGGATTGCATTAAATATGTACAGCAATTTTGGGAATATGGTCACCTTCACGATGTTGGTTCTTCCTATACAGGAGGATGGAATATCTTTCCATTTTCTGAAAACCTCTATGATCTCTTCTTAAAGAGTACTATAATTTTCCTTGTAAAGATCTTTGACTTCTTTAGTTAGATGAATTCCAATGTATTTAATTTTTGTTGTTGCTATTGTAAAATTTATTGTTTGTCTAATTTCCTTCTCAGTGTGTTTACTATCTGTGTAGAGGAATGCTATTGACTTTTGGGTATTGACTTTGTATCCTGCTATGCTACTGAATTTCTGTATTAATTCTAGTAGCTCCTTGGTGGAGTTTTTGGTCTTCTAAGTAAAGTATCACATCATCTGCAAATAATGCTAATTTAAATGTTTCATTACCTATTCTTATTCCTTTCATTTATTTCTCTTTTTTAATCGCTGTTGCTAATGATTCCAGAACTATATTGAATAGGAGTGGTGACAGAAAACACTCTTGTCTTGCACAAGGATCTAAGACATCCTTGTCTTAGATTGAAGAGTAAAAGATTTCAGTTTTTCCCCCATTTAGAGTATGTTAGCATGGGGTTTTCATAAATGGCTTTTACAGGATTCACTTAGAGACCACCTATTCCAATTTTCTGTAGGACTTTGTACATGAATGAGTGTTAGACTTTGAGAAAAACCTTTTCTATGTCATGAGATGTTCATGTGATTTTTTAGTTTTCACTCTACTGATATAGTGTATTATATTTATAGATTTTTTAATATTGAACCATCTTTGAATCCCTGGGATGAATTCTACCCAGACATGATGTATGATCATCTTGAAAATTTGCTCTTCTATTTGCTAGAAATTTATTCAGAATTTTTGCATCTATGTTCATGAGAGAGATTGGCCTGTAGTTCTATTTCTTAGTTGCATCTTTCTCTAGTTTTGGTATCAGTATAATACTTGCCTCCAGGAATGATTTTGGGAAAATTGCTTCCATTTCAATTTAATTGAAGAGTTTGAGGAGTATAGGGACTAAATATTCTGTAAATTTCTTGTAGAATTCAGTTGAGAATATATCCAGACCTGATTTTCCTTTGTTGGTAGGTTTTTTACTACATCTTGTAGTTTCATTGTCTGTTCTTGGGCTATTGAGAGTTGTTATATTTTCTTGATTCATTTTTGGTAGTTTTTATCTTTCTAGGTATCTGGCCATTTTGTCTGTGTCTCTATTTTGTGAGAGTAAAGATTCCCAAAGTAGATCTTTATAATCTTCTGAATTTCCACTGGTTCTGTGGTAATTGCACCATTTCATTCCTTACTGCTTGTATTTGAATTTTTTTTTTCCTTTTTTAGATGAGGTTAGCAAGGGGCTTATAGATTTTATTTAATCTTTCAAGGAACCAGCTTTTTGTTTCCTTAATTCTTTGAACTGTTTTCTTCATCTCAGTTGAATTAATTTCTGCTCTAATCTTCATGATTTCTTTCCATCTTTAGTCTCTGGATTTGGTTTGCTCTTCCTTTTCTAGTTGTTGGAGGTGTTTATTTGTTCCCTTTCTTTTTTGCTAATGTGTGGGTTCACAGCTATGAAATTCCCTCTGAGAACTGCTTTCATTGTATCCCATAAATTACAATAAGCTGTACCTCAATTTTCATTGAATTGTAGATATTGTTGAATTTCTTGTTTAATTTCATCTGTGACCATTGGTTGCTGAGAGGGTGTTGTTTAATTTCCATGTATTTAGGGGTTTTTTTTTTCTGGTTTCTTCTGTCTTTTATTTCCAGTTTCATTGCACTGTGGTCAGATACTATGCATGGGATAATTTCTGTTTTCTTGCATATACTTAAGCATGACCTGTGGACCAATATGTGGTTCATTTTAGAAAATGACTCATGTGCAGCTGAAAAAAATGTGTATTCAGCTGTGTTTCGGTGGATTAATCTGTATATGTCCATCAAGTCCATTTGTTTCAAGCTCTGGTTCAGTTCTGCTACTTCTTAGCTAAGTTTTTGTCTGGTTGACCTATCTTTTTAGGGATAAGGGGGTGTTACGGTCTCTTGTTAAGACTGTGGTATTGGATGTTAGATTTTTCATGTCCATTAAGATTTGCTTTATATAGCTGGGTGCTTCCGTGTTTGGTACATACATATTTTTGAGTGTTACTTCTTCCTCTTGTTTTTTTTTTTCCCCTAACCAGTGTATAGTGGCCTTCTTTATGTTGCTTGGTAATTCTGGTTTGAATTTGAGACTTTCTGAGAGTAGCATTGCTACCCCTGCTTTTTTTTGAGGTCCTGGCGCAGGTAGTATTTTTTCCATTCTTTGACTTTCATCCTATGAATGTCTTTATGAGTTAAGTGTGTTTCTTGTATATAGCATATTGTTGGATTTTGTTTCCTAATCCACTGTGCCAGTCTATTTCTCTTAATTGGTGAATTGAGTCCATTTACATTGATGGTTAGAATTGAGATGTATTGACTTATGACTGACATATTATTTACCTGTTGTTGTTTATTTTTTTCTCCTGTGTTTAATTGCTTGCCCTATTTAGTTGGTTGCTTCTGATCTCATTCGTGGAGTTCTGATCATTTTGGTCCCTCTCTAGAACTTCTTTCAGGAGCCTGTGTAGTGTTGGCTTTGTCATTGTGAAATTCTTTAATTGTTCTTTGTCATGGAAGTATTTCACGTCTCCATCAATTTTTAAAGAAAGTTTTGCAGAGTATAGTAATCTGGGCTGGAATTTGTTTTCATAGAGGACTTGAAGTACTCTGCTCCATGCTCTTCTTGCCTTCATGGTTTGTGAAGAGAAGTCGGCCGTAATTCTCATGGGTTTTCCTTTGAATGTGATTTGCTTCTTTTCTCCAGTGGCTTTCAGTATATTATTCTTGTGCTGAATTTCTGGGATCTTGGCTATTATATGTCTTGGTGTGTTTTTAATTGGGTTGAGCTTACTTGTAGTTCTGTAAGCTTCAATTACCTGAATGTCAGATTGTTTCCTCATATTTGAGAAGTTTTCTGCTATTACTTCTGCCCATATTTTTTAATGTCATTTTTATTTACTCCTTCTTTCTCATTGATAATTATTAGTCTCACACTGTTCATCTTTGTATCATCTTGCAAGTGATAAATTATTTTTTCCTGCACCCTAGTTGTTTTTAAGCGATCTTTTTTTTATCCTTTCACTAGCCCCATTAGCATCCTCAAGATGAGAAATTGTGCCTTCATTTTCACTCAAATGGTTTTGCAAGCTTGTGATTGAGATTTTAAGTTCCTCTATATCTCTTTGACTCTGCTTTACATATTCTGAATTTCCTGTATTGCTCATTTATGAAATCTGTCCTTTTTCTAATCTCTCTCTCTTTTTTTTCTATCAATGTCTTCTTTAGAAGCAAATTTAATTTTTTACTGCAGAGTTCTTTTGAGATTAGGTTTCCTCCCTATGTTTCTGTATATGATTCTATACTTCAGATGCTATGAGTTCAGGGATTTCTTTTTTATTTCAGAAAATAATTCCAATATGAGTTCCTCTATAACTTTCTGCTGTTGATTATTTACTTTCAACGTTATTAATTCATACATTTCAGCTGAGCTAATGTCCTCTGCACTTGTTCTGGGTGGGCGTTAGTTTTCCTCCATATGTTTCTTCATTTGATTCTTTGCTGCAGATGCTATTAATTCAAGGATTTCTTTTTTTATTTCCAATACGAATTTCTCTATAGCTTTCTGCAGTTGTTTATTTATTTCAGAAGCTCTTGATTCTTTGATTTCAGCAGTGAGATTCCCAATTTGTTCTGTGCTAGTGTTCTCTGCACTTCCTTTGGGTGGACTTGGGGTCTGAAATTTCATTTTCTTCCTTTTCATTGTCATTTAGTATAGCACTATCTTCTGACCTTTGTTGTAGAGCTTTGGTGCAGTTATAACCTTAGCACCTACAAAAATTCAGGTTTAGATGTACTAAGTTTGAGTTCATCCAGTTGTGCCTGGCTTTCATCTGGCCATTCTTCTCAGCTCCCTCCTGCTGCCACCCTTGGCAGTGACCTGTTGTTCCCCTCTGGCAATATGTTCTTCTCCTGGACTAGCTGGGTGGTTCTGTCCCCTGCTCACCCTGCAGGGAATGCAGCTTCACAGTTTCACCCCAGACCTGTATGCCAGGCCTAAGCTGAGTCTCAAGGGGACAAGGTGGAGTTGGATGGAGAGGAAGCTTTCCCACACACTCACTGGGCCTGGGCTAGAACTAGATCTGGGGGTCCCGAGAACACAGCAGAAGTTCTGACTCACTGTTTGGGAGTTGGGGTCGTCTGTGGAATTGGTTGTGGGTTTTAAGGGGCTGGAAGAGGGTCTCACCCACACTGCACCTGGCCTTGGACCAACCGGTCCCACCAGCCCAGGGTAGCGGGAAGCTCTCCCACCCACCCACTGAGCCAGGGCTAGGGCTGGATCTGGGGGTCCCAAGAACATGGCAGAAGTTCTCACTGGATTTTTGGGGGGTTGTGGAGTGGTGAGGGAGTCCCAAGGATGTGGAAGAGGGTCTTACACATGCCATGCCTGAGATTGGACTGGACCAGATCCTGAGAGTGCAGGATAGTCAAAAGTTTTCCCACACACTCACTGGGCCTGGGCTAGGGCCAGATCTTGTCCTACTCCTGATCTGAGTGTTTCCCCATTTTGAATTATTTTACCTATTGGGTTGTCATAAATGGCTTTTATCAGATTGAGGTAGAGGCAATCTATTCCAATTTTCTGTAAGACTTTGTACAGGAAGGGGTGCTGGGCTTTGTCAAAGGCCTTTTCAGCATCAATTGAGATGATCATGTCATTTTTGGATGTGGTTGCATTAATATAGTGTATTACCTTTATAGATCTGTACATGTTGAACAATCCTTGCATCACTGGGATGAATCCTACATAGATATAGTGTATAATCTTCTTCATAATTTGCTGTATTCTATTTGATAATGTTTTATTCAGGATTTTTGCATCTATATTCATGAAGGAGATTGGTCTGTAGTTCTTTTTACTTGAATCTTTCTCTGGTCTTAGGATCAGTATAATATTTGCTTCCAGGAATGACTTTAGGAAAATTGTTTTCAATTTCATTGAAGAGTTGGAGGATTATATCTTCTGTAAATTTCTTGTAGAATTCAGCTGTGAATCCATCAGGCATGGACTTTTCTTTGTCGCTAAGTTTTTTGCTACATTTTGAATTTCACTGGCCATTATTGTGTTATTGAGTGTTCTTATATATTCTTGGTTCACTTTTAGTGATTTACACCTTCCTAGAAATCTGTCCATTTCTTCTGTGTCTTCAATTTTGTAAGAGTAAAAATTCTCAAAACCATTATTGATGATCCTCTGAATTTCCACAGGGGCTGTCTTAGTTTCACCCAAACATTATTTTCTGCTCTAATGTTTATAATTTCCTTCTGTTCTTGGGCTTTGGGTTTTGTTTGCTATTCTTTTTCTAGATGCATGATATTCAGCTTTAAGATATTTATTTGTTCCATCTGTATTACTAATGTACGAGTTCAAACCTATAATTTTCCCTCTAAGCACTGGTTTCATTACATTGTATCAATTCTAATATGTTGTGTTTGAATTTTTATTGAATTGTAGATATTGTTTAATTTCATCTGTGACTCATTGCTTGCTGAGGAGGGAGTTATTGAATTTCCATGTATCTATTGGTTTTTTTTTTTGTTCCTTTTGTTATTTATTTCCAGATTCATTGCACTGTGGTTAGATGATATGCATGGGATAATTTTTGTTTTCTTGCATATACTTAAGCATGAACTATGGATTAGTATGTGGTCTACTTTAGAAAATGTCCCATCTGCAGCTTAAGAAGTGTTTATTCAGATGTGGTTGTGTAGAACACTTTGTATATGTCCACTAAGTCCATTTCTTCCAAGTTCTGGTTCAGTTCAGCTACATTTTTGCTGATTTTTGTCTGCTTGACCTATCTTTCTGGGATAAGGGTGTGTTAAGGTCTCCTGTTAAGATTGTGGTATTGGATAATAGACTTTTTGTATCCATTAAGATTTCTGTTAGGGTTGGCCAAATAATTCAGTGGATTAAAGCACCTACAAGAAGGAGCAGAAGCCAAGGGTTCAATCCCTGTGCCTGTCGTCTTGGCCCTGTCCCCAGGGTGTGCTGTGAGTTCAACTGAGTCTGAGTGAAGTATCAAGCACCTCTAATTGCAGCTTTTAGGAAGCTGTAAACAGGTGGATCACTACAAGTCTGATCTAGTAGTGAGATCCTGAACATCCTGTTGGTTCTTCCCCCCAAAAAACAAATTGTCCTATATAGTTAGGTGCTCCTGTCTATGGTGCTTACATATTTATGACATTAACTCTTCTTGTACTTTTCCCCTAATCAGTATATAGTGGCCTTCTTTATTTTGTTTGATCATTCTTAGTTTGAAGTTAAGATTGTTTGCGAACAGGGTTGCTTCCTTGCTTTTTTTCTATGGTGCTGGGGCATATAGTATTATTTTCCATATTTTGACTTTCTCCAATGAATTTCTTTATCAGTTAAGTTTGTTTCATATATACAGCATGTTTTTAGATTCTGCTTCCTAATCTGCTCTGCCAATCTATTTCTTTTAATTGGTGAATTGAGTCCATTTAAATTGATGGTTACAATTGAGATGCTTTGACTTATGATTCACATGTTATTTTTCTGTTCTTATATACCATTTTTTTCTCCTGTGTTTAATTGTTTGCCCTATTTGTTGGGTTCTTTCCATTCTCATTTGTGGAATTGTGGTTATTTTGTTCCCTCTCAGAATATTTTTTAATAGTCTATGTAGGCTTGGCTTTGTCATCATGATGTTCATTAGTTGTTCTTTTTTCACGGAACTATTTAACTTCTCAATCAAACTTTTTTTTTTAATTTTAGGGAAGGGTCTACAGGTTGTTCAGAGTCTCACTACTAGATTAGACTCATAGTGATCCACCTCTTTACTACAACATCTGGGAATACAGGCGCTCACCACCACGCCCTGTCTCAATTCCCCTCTCAGAACACCCCATATGTGAGGCTGGGATATGAGGTATGGGGATCGAATACCCAGCCCATGCACCTGCTTGCAGTTGCTTTAATCCACTGAGCTATTTAGCCATCCCTCTCCATCAACCTTAAAAGACTGGTTTGCCAGTTATAGTAGTCTGGGCTGGACTTTGTTGTCTTGGAGCCCTTGAAGTACTTTTCTCCACACTCTTCTTGATTTGATGGTTTGTGAAGAGATATCTTACATTGTTCTGATGTGTTTTATTTTAAATGTAGCCTGTTTCTTTTCTCTAGTTGGTTTTAGTATATTGTTCTTGTGATGGATTTCTGGGATCTTGACTATTTTATGTCCAGGTCTTTTTAATTTTGTTGATTGTACTAGGAGTTTTATATGTTTCAGTTTCTTGAATGTCATATATTTCTCCATATTTGGGAGTTTTGTGTTATAATTTCTACCCATATTTTTATATCATTTATATTGACTCCTTGTTTCTCATTGATGCCTATTATTCTCACGTTGTTCATCTTTTCATCATCTTGCAGGTTTTGACTTATTTTCTCCTGCATCTAGTTCTCTCCTAGCAATATTTTCTTATCTTGTCACTGGCTGCAACTGAGTCTTCAAGATCTGAAACTCTATCTTCACTTTCAATCAAATGGTTTTGTCGGATTGTGCTTGAGGTTTTTTTTTTTAAATAAATTTTATTTATTTATTTATGAGAGAGAGAGAGAGAGAGAGAGAGAGAGAGAGAGAGAGAGAGAGAGTGTGGTGTGTGTGTGGCCAGCTCAGCCCACCAGGGGGTGTGGCTGGCTGGCATGTGGTGCTGGGGGATCGAACCGCGGTCCCTGATGCTTTGCTAAGCTTGTTCCAAGTAGGTGCCCCAGACCACTGAGCCATCTCTCCAGCCCTGTGCTTGAGGTTTTAATTTCCTTTATATCTCTTTGAAACTGCTTCACGCATTCTAGTTTTTCCTAAATAGCATATTGAAAGATTACATCGTTTTTCTTTTCTCCATTTTTTCTATGTCTTTTTAGAAGCACTTAGTAATTCTTTCAATATAATTACTGTTTCTGTTTTTACTTCAAATATTTCTGATCTGATTTCCTCTACACTTTTCTGCAGTTCTTTCTTTACTTTAGAAGCTATTAATTCAGAGATTTAAAATGTGTGATTTCCAATTTCTTCTGTTACATCCCCAGCATTTGTTCTGGGTGGGCTCAGAGTCTGAGAATGCATTTTGCTTCTCTTTATCATTTCATATAGCACTGTCCTCTGACGTTGGTGTAGAGCTTTGGTGCTGTTATAACCTTAGCACCTACCAAAAATTCTACCCAAGTGAGATTATGTGGTTAATGCAGTTACAGGTTTGTTTTTTTCAGTACTATTATAAACATTAACAATGGGTAGTGAGCTTTATCAGTTGACAAACTTGTGTAACTAGTGGGTTTGTATTTTATACCATAAGAGCAAACATTATGTCTGTGTAATGAAGCAGATATTAAATTGAAATTTTTATTTCAGTTAGTTCCCCTAAGTTCTGTCTTATTATCTCTCCTTGATGTACATGGGGTCTCCCAGGCAGACTGGTTCTCTCCAGTTACTTGTTGTCCCTGTCTTGATCAACAGAGAAATAGAGTGGATGCTCTCATGGTTCTTGTTCCAGTAAAGTATCAGCATACTGGGTCTGGATCTACCATGTTTGAACTCATCCAGATTTTCCTGGCTTTGGTCTGGATGTTTTGCTCAGTTTCTTCCTGATGCATCAAATGGAAATGAACCTACTGTGTTACTATGGCAAGGTGCTCAGCTCCTGTATTAGCTGTGTGGGTCTGGTCCCTAGTCTCTGCAGGAAGTTATGCTTCAGGATTCCACACCAGGCCTGTCTGATGGAGGAGGTTCAGGCTAGTGTTTGGGTGGTCCCACACATGCCAGGCATGTTCTCTGGCTGAAAACGGGTGTGGGGAGCAATGATCAGGTACACATGTGACATTTTCTAAAATGTACCACATACTAGTCCATAGTTCATGTTTACTTATATGCAAGAAAAAGGAAATTATCACATACATATTATCTGACCTTAGCACAATGAAACTGGAAATAAATGACGAAAGAAACTGCAAAACTCCATAAATACATGGAAATTCAACAACACTCTCCTCAGCCACCAAAGGGTCACAGATGAAATAAACAATAAATTAAACAATATCTACAATTCAATGATAATTCAAAAAAACCTACCAGAACTTATGTGATGCAATACAAGCAGTTTTTAGGGGGGAATTTATAGCTGTGATCTCACACATTAGGAAAACAGAATGGGAAACCTAATGCTGCACCACAAAATTCTAGAAAACTAAGAGCAAACCAAACTCAAAGCCCAAAGAAGATAGGAAGGTGTGAAGATTAGAGCAGAAACCAATGCAATCGAGATGAAAAAAACAATAGAAAGAATTAATGAATGAAAATCTGGTTCTTTGAAAGATTAAGCAAAATTTATAAGTCCTTAGCGAAAATCATTAAAAAGAGGAAATTCAAATTCAAGCAATAAGGAATGAACGTAGAGAAATTACCACAGACCCTGTGGAAATTCAGAAGATAATCAATACCTACTTTGAAAATCATTACTTTCACAGAATCAAAGAACACAATTAACAGACAGATTCCCAGAGAGGCACAAACTGCCCAAACTGCACCAGCAGGATATATGAATTCTCAATAACTGAATAATAGCCAATTAAATTAAATATGTAATGCATAACTTACCAACAAAGAGAAGTCCTGGTCCTGATAGATTCACAGCTGAATTCTACAAGACATTTACAGAAGATATAATCCCAATATTCCTCAAACTCTTCAGTGAAATTAAAAGGAAGCAATACTCCCAAAATTACTATTTGAGGCAAGTATTATACTGATACCAAAACCAGAGAAAAATGCAACAGGTAAAGAGAACTACAGGCCAATGTCCCTCATGAATATAGACGCAAAATTTCTCAATAAAATTATAGCAAAGAGGATACAGAATATCACCCAGAAGATTATACACCAAGACCAGGTCAGGTTCATTCTAGTGATGCAAGGATAGTTTAACATATGCAAATTTATAAATGTAATACACTACATCAGTGGAGCCAAATTCAAAAACAACATGATCATCTCAATTGATGCAGAAAAGGCCTTGACAAATTTACTGATGATAAAATCCCTAAATAAAATTGGAATATATTTCTTCCTCCTCAATCTGATAAAAAAAATCTATGAAAATCCAACTGAAAATATAATCTTAAATGAGGAAAAACTTAAATCTTTTGCTCTCACATCTGGTACAAGACAAGAATGTCCTGTATCACCACTCCTATTCAATATAGTTCTGCAATTATGAGTGAGAGCCATTAGATAAGAGAGAGAGAAATAAGAGGAATAACAATAGATAAAGAAGTTAAAATATCATTATTTGCAGATGCATGATTCTTTACTTGGATAACCAAATATCTTCCTCTGAGAAGCTCCTAGAATTAATGCACAAATTCAGTAGCATAGCAGGATACAAAGTCAATACCCAAAAGTCAATAGCATCCCTCTATTGCTACACAGATAACAAACACACTGAGAGAAAAGTTAGAGAAACAACAGCCTTTACAATAGCCCCATGAAATATGAAACACTTAGGAATTAATCTAACTAAAGAAGTAAAAGATGTATTCAATTTAAATTACATTACTATGAAAAGAGACATCATAAAGTATTGCAGAAAATAGAAAGATATTCTCTGCTCCTGGAGAGGAAGAACCTACACTGTGAAGATGGCCACATTCCAAAAATTTTTATACAGATTCAGTGCAATCCTTATTAAATACCACTGACATACATCACAGACCAAAAGACATCATTCTTAAAATTTATTAGGAACCAGAAAAGACCTGGAATAGCAAAGGCAATCCTGAGCAAAAAAGGCAAAGGAGGAGATATTACAATCCCTGAGTCGAAATTATATTACACAGCTATAGTGATTAAATCAGCATGATATTGTAAAAAAAATATACCTGAGGGTCAGTGGAATAGGTTAGAAGATGCAGATACAAATACAAATACACTCAACTATATCATTTTCAACAAAAGCACCATACATGTTCACTGGAAGAAAGTTAGCTTCCTTAACAATTGGTGCTGGAAAAACCAGTTCTTTAAATGCCAAAAACTAAAACTTGACCCAGTTCTACCACCATTCACTAAACTAAAGTAAAATTGGATTAAAGATCTGAATATTAAAACAGAAACACTAAATCTCTAGGAAGAGAAGTATGTGGAAATCTTGAAAACAAGGGTAGGCAAACATTTCATGAACAACAATGAAAATGCATGGGAAATACTTGAAAGAACTAACTTCTGGGAGCTCCTCTTATTGAGAAGTTTCTGCCCAACAAAAGAAGACACCAAAAGAGTCAAAAGTTAACGCACAAATTTGGGAAAAAAAAAAACTATCTTAACTAATATGCACTCATACATAGGTCTTCTATCTAGAATTTATAAAGAAATAAAAAAAAAACATTAAGGCTGCTAAATTTAAAGACTCAATCCAAAAATGGGCATCCAAGATGAACACACACTTCTCAGAGGAATAAATACAAAAAGCAAAGAAATGCATGAGAAAATGCTCCATATCACTAGCCATCTGTCAAATACAAATTAAAACAAAATTGAGATACTATCTCACCCCAGACAAAATGGCTATCATAAAGAAATCACCCAACAACAAATGTTGAAGAGGCTCTGGGAAGGAAGGAACCCTTCTTCACTGCTGGTGGGAATGTAGACTGGTGCAAGCATTATGAAAATTAATGTGGAGATTCCTGAAAAAAACTAGGACTAGAAATTTCACTCAATCTAGCTATTGCCTTCTGGGAATTTTCCCAAAAGTACTGAAAACATCATATCATACTGATATATGTTCGCCTATATTTATAACAGCACAATTTGCGATAGTCAAATCTTGGAAAGAACCAAAATGCCCCTTACCTTACGATTGGATGAAAAATATGCCCTGCCTTTATACAATGGAGAATTATTCAGTTATAAATAACAATAAACCTGAAGCATTGTAGCTAAGTGGATACAACTTGAAGGTATACTCATAAGTGAAATAACAAAGTGACAAATGTGTAAATGTTTTATTGTCTTCCTAGTGAAAGAACTGAAAAGAAGAAATAAAAATTGAAAAGTATAATGCACTTAAATGGAAAGAGTGAACTTAAGGATTAAACAATGTAGACAGAGAAAGGATAAGAATTAGGAAATATTGCAGAGTCAAAATCATATATTTATTTACAGAAGATGGTTAAGACAATGATCCTAAGAATTTCCATCATGTTTTTGAAAATAGCTGTTAATGGGTAGAATTCTCACCCTAACTCTGTATCCTGGTATCTGTGAACTAAGCAACTAAATTGTAGACAGCAGCAGTTAATAGTAAAACCATGCTTAAAATACCTATCATTTTGGTCTTGTAAATGTGTATTGCTTCTAACGTTATATCAATTGTTGCTATTCTCCCTTTAAAGTAAATGTTTTTTTTAAAAATAAGGTAATAAAATAAAATAAGAAAAACAAAATACCATAGGATTGTCCTTGTACAATGTTACATATGGTTTGATTTCTAAATTTCTGTGTAAAAATGTGTAATTTTTTTGACTTTCTATAGGGATTTAAAGTTTAGAATATCTGTTGTTGTTGAAAATAGTTTATTTTATTTCTAAGGTACTTGACATCCAGACAGATAGTGATGTTAAGCTTGACTGCTGCTGTTACACGGTAATAAAAATATTAGACTTCTCTTCTGATTGTTTAACAACTAAAGTTTGCAGATCAAAAATTAGAGAAAAAGGGGGGAGCTAAAAAGATAACCAATATTTTATCCCTAGTGCTTGAAGATCAGTGAGGACTCAGGACATAAGAGAACCTCTGCTGTGACATCCTGAAACTAAGTATTGTCCCAAATTTTTTGATGAAGGAGATGATTGGGACATAGAGGAAAGTGATTATCGATGTGTCTAGTGTGCCTAAGCACAGTCACCTGGAGTGAAAAATTCTCTCAGGCTTTCACAGAGAGCAAATTTGTTAAGCAATGGGTATGACTCATACACATAGCTGACAGTGACAAAAGATCCACAAGGACCTGTACATGGTTCCAGGGTAAATTCTGAGGCGATTTGGCTGACCTTGCCAGATAACAAATGCTACATTTTTAGTTATATAGGTCTTGTTTTAGCTTGGGCTTAGCCATCCAGCAGAAAAGTGTAACTGAGTGATATAAAAGATAAATCTATATTAATATTCTGAGCTGTAAAATGTTCAAGTCAACAACTGTGGACAATTACCAATTGCTCTGATAACTCACTACTATTATGGACTATTGAACTATACTGAGTTATTTTGCTGAATTCAAGTTCCTACAATATTTGGACTTGGACTAGTACTAAGTATGTAAAGATTCTTTAACATTTTCTTCAGCTCCTCTAACTGCAATGGAACCTGCCTGTCTGACGAAACAAAAAAAAAAAAGGGGCATAAACAAAGGACTGTTTTTTTGATTTTTTTTTTCAGAACTGGGGATTAAACTCAGGACCTTGCACTTGTCAGGGAAGTGTTTATTCTATTGAGCCATCTCCCTGGTCCGAGGACTGTTTTTTGAAACAAAAATTATATATATGATAGTTGGGTTAGCTATACAGCTACTTTCTCTTGGCACATTGAGAAGGAAGGGTTGTACCAATATTATTTATGCAAGATATCATTTCTGCATCTTGTCCTCTGAATAGCTGCTATAAAGACAAAAATATACAATGTATTAATTTTTGTAACTGTCCTGGTAACCTGTTTTGAAACCATTTCATTGTTGTTTTATCTTTTTTTCATTAAAATGTATAAAAATTTAAAAAATGAAGATAAAAGGCTAAAAAAATAAATATAATGACTCCATCATGTAGAGATCTAATCACAAACACCAGATACAGAAAAAAAAAACTAGAGGCACAGAGCTGAAAAAATATTAGAATTGTTGTTTGAACTATAATAGTGGTATTCCTGATAGTACAGTTGTATTTTACCATGTAAATTTTAATGTTCCCATGGGGTAGCATTTTACTGGTTTATACTCTCATGATAGCAAGGACTTGTATGTACACACACTGTGCATGGCTTCATAAAAAGCACTTTCATTCCCCCATGCTCGATCTTTTTTCTTCAAGATCTTTGGTAGATTTGTTCTCTGTTTTCAGATGAAGAAGTGTTGTGGTCATGAATTGCATTGTAATTATTTTCCCTCTTTACCTGCTTAGAAATTTAATGGTAGATTATGGCTTCCCTGTATCATGTGTCTGACTTTATGACCAATGTTCACTGTCCTTGGGCAAACCTCAACTTCATTTAGTGTATTTATCTTTGTAAGGTACCTTAACATTTTTGCAACTAACCAGGGCATGAATTAAACAAATATTTGAGTAAAGTTTAGGTACATATTTAACAGGAACCATTCATGAATTTGCACATGGTCAGCAATCTCTGTAATATGATGTCCTCATGCTGATCTATACCAATTCTTGTAACTGAAGTGAACTGGACACTGTATCATCTGCTTGTATGTCAGCTGTTTTTGGTAGATCATATGGTTCAGCTCAGGGACTGCATTATAAACACTATGACTTGGATTTACTGATAAGATTTCCTTCTTATATTGCCTTTCTTTAATTTAAGAAGTAATTGAATGCAAAGTATGTTAAAAAGAGAGTTGCTTGGAATTAAAATCCTTCAAAAACTACTTTGCAAGCTGTGTCAGCTCAATTTAGATAAAAGTATGCTGACAAAGATTCATAGAAAGTGATGCATCAGCAAAGTGATGATTGGCAGAAGTAAAAGCCCGGCACCTCTCTTTCACTTATAGAAATGTAAACTGTGTTAAAAAGATGATGCAATAGAAATAGCTTGCAAATGTGATGTAGAATTTTATTGTGATGATAAGTTATTTGAAATAGTTCATAGAAATAACTGCAAAAATTAATAGAGCAAAAGTTGGTAAAGGAAATAAGTTTAAAAATCTAGGACATCATTAATATTCTAGGACAAAAAATTAGAAGGAGATGGGATATGAACATACAAGATCTTATTCTAAAACTTATGGAAAATATGGGGATCATAGTGTGTAAGGGCTTGGTAAAGAGTCACATGTTCCGGAGGCTTTTCTGAGTACAGTGCAACAAAGGGCTGAATAGTGATTGGTGCAAAGATTGCATGCAGAAACAGTGGTAAACCAGGGCACTAAACGGGTTTGCAGAGGAGTGAGAGATTTTTAAGAAGAGGGAGTGTTGACAGGAGCAGATCCTATGTGCATCTGAGGTACTTCCTGATGAGACACTAAGTGTAGAAGAAAACTGAATGAGAACAATAACAAGTTGCTTATTGTTAACGTTCTTTCTTGTAGGCCATTTTGTAGTGGGAATATATATATATATATATATATATATATATATATATATATTAGCATAGATATTAAGCTACTTTCTCTTAGTTCAATGAGAAGAAAGTTTTGAACTAATATTGTTTAGACAAGATATGTCTGCATCTTTTACTATGAATAAATGCTACAATGACAATAATATGCATTAATTGTTGTAACTGCACTACTATCCTGTTTTGAAACTATCTCATTGCTATTTCTTTCCCAGTAAAATTATTTTAAAAAGAGAGAGAGAAAAATAAAGCTAATATTAAATTCATTGATTCTAATTTACTAGATGTACTTTAATTATTTAATCCTTAGAAAGGAGCTAAGAAAAATAAAAGGAACTAAGAGACAATTTGATTAGGATAATGATGCTAATTCACCTAAATGTAATATATTGCAGGGATGCCTGGTTTTGTTTCTTATAGTTGTTGTAATAAATTACAACTTTAGTGGATTTAACATTTTCTCATAGTTCTGGAAGTCACAAGTTCTATTCTGCTTCTGAACTGAAATCAGTGTCTCTTGAACAAATTTCCACTAAGGCTCTAAGAGATAATTTGGTTCTTGTCTCTTCACACTTCAGGTGGCTGCCAACATTATTTGGCTTGTGGATATATATATGGATACATACATTTATTTATGCATATATACATATGTGGATATATGTAATATATAGAAATATTACTATATATCAATAATATATGACTATATTAATAACTATATATTATATTACTGTACATTGCTATATAGTAACATATGGTAATATTTGTTATATATTCCTCCAATCTAGCAATTTCAAATGTCTACTTTCTGTATTTTCTGATCACCTATCCTGCATGTGTAGTAAGAATACACGTGACAGCAGTTCAGAAACACCTGGATGTAATTCCAGGGTCAAAAGCTTTAATTTACACAGGTTGGATCTGTAGTGATCCTCCTCTTTTCAGCCTCCCCACCACTGGGATTATGGTAGTGTGTAACCATCACTGGGCTCGGTGGCCGGCTCAGCTTGGCCAGGGTTCAGGGCCAGCATGGCATATGACGCCATGGATCAAACCCTGGTCCCTTTGCTTGCCTAAACAGGAACTTAGCTCACTGAGCTATCCTGCCAGCCCTAATTTAATCATATTTCAAAAATATTTTCCTAAAATCTGACAAAATTTATATTTTATAGATTAATACATGATATTATGGGAAGCCATCATTAGCCTACTACAATTCTCAATTTAAATGTATGCTTGGCATAAAATAAAGATTTTGATAAAATTTTGTTTTATAAGCTAGGTATCTCTCTCTAGGTATCTCAGCCCACCCTTAGTTGTTGCAATAAAATTCTTGATCCTGGGTACTTGTAAGAAAAGACATTTGTTTTAGCTCATAGTTCCGAAGGCTAAAATCTAAGGTCAGTGGCTCCTTCTGTCTGACACAACCTGGTAGATCAACCAAAAGAGAAACCAGCTCAAGTGGTAGAACTAAGTGCATAGTACGGTTTCCTTTATAACAATCTGTCTTTGTGAGCACTAAATGATTCCATGAGACCAGCATTAATTCCTTTCAAGAACAATAGCACCTTGAGCACCTCTAGGTTCCACTGGTAAAAGGTCGCACCACATCTATGTGCCAGTGCTGGTAATAATGCAGTGAACCTGAATGCTGGAATGAGTATGACCACAACCAAACCATGCAATGTCTATTCATTCTCTACAAGGAGATGATGCTCCTTGAATTACTGTGTTATTTGAAGAATTAAATGAGAAGGTGTTTTTAAAAGTTTGTTATAGATGATAAAATGCTCATCAGTTGTAAAATATTGTTACCATCTGAAAAGCACATTCTACAGTTATATTCTAATACAATATTAGCAATATTTTATGGTAATTAGTATTAAATGAGATAACATTATGATATTATGAGTCCAGAGATGATCAGATCTTTGGATATGTGAGGGAGGAACTGCAGGCAATAAAGAAAGACAAAGGTCAAATGTAAAAGTAAAAAGGGACCAGGAGAATCCTCCTTTTAGTGGACAGGCACCGCAGTCTCTGTGGTTGATATATTTTTATTAGCCAGCAAGAATCACAGTGGAGTGAGTACTGTACTTTTCAAGAAAAAAAAAAACTGCAGTAAATGGGGAACAGTTTAATGGAGCACTCTGAGAAGGCAGTTGAGACTGGACATTGGTAGCAGATGCCTGTAATCCCAGCTCTTAGGAGACTGTAAACAGATGGATAACTGTGAATCTGATCTAGTAGTGAGACCTTGAACACCCTGTAGACCCTTCCCTAAAATACAAAAAGAAAAGATGCGTTGTCATTAATCTCTACTCGCATCATTTCAAACACACTCATCTCATTGCTCTTGCCACTCACTTTCTGAAGCAACTCCTGAAGTCCTCTTCTATGAGTCTTTATATGGTGTGATGAAATACACAGTGAATGCTGCTATGAAGGGAAACCCAATGGAAAATCAGGATTATAAAAGTATTGTAGCATGTCCTCATTTACTTATTCCCCGTATCTGACACCTTGAGACTTTTGGCACTTTCTTAGAGTCAAAATGATCATTAAAGGCAAACATTCTGAACTGATTCAGGACTTTGAGGCATCTATGAAAGCACAACCGAAGAAGATTAAAAAGAATGAGCTCCAGAACTGCTGTAAAAATCGATAATCTATTGTTATGTTTCTGTTCTAATTTAAATCCATCATTTTTTAAATTTCTTGAACATATTTTCAAGTTATTTTTTATTTATATATAAAGGAATGGAAATCAATATATTGGAAGAGATGTGTACACTTTCATCTTCATCACAATACTGTATACAATCACGAAGTAGTGGAGTCAAGGTTAGTGTCCATCAACTGATGAGTAGATAAAGAAATTGTAGTACATATTGAAAATGGGATGGTCAGTGGCTACAAAAGCATGAAATCCTATGACTTGTAACAGCATGATGAATGAGAGATCATTCTGTAATGATAAATGAGTGAGGCACAGAAAGATAAGTATTACATGATGTTCTTTGTAGATGAAAACTAAAGCAGTTGATTTCACGGAAATGTGGAGTAAAATGTTGATTACCAGATGAGAAGAGAGTAGGGGAGAGGGAAGGATAGAGAGGGTAGATGTTGATCAATGGGTGTGAAATTGCAGTTAATTAAAAATAAGAGGTTCCGGTCTGGAACCTCTTGCACACGAAGGTGATCATGACAATATTGTATTCCATATCTCAGAAAAGTTTTATTGCCTGTAATCCTAGCACTTGGGAAGCTAAGGGACAAGTTGTGAGTACAAGACTAGCCTGGGCTACAAAGTGAGCTCAAAACCAGCCTGAACTGAAAGTGAGACCCTGTCACTATGCAATTAGCCTAAACTGCATAGTGAAACAAAAAGAAAAGTTTTGTTGAATGTTTTCAAATTAAAAATGAGGTTAACGATATGTTTGTCTTGATCACACACAGTATTCAGTATGAAATATCACATTACTCCATTAATATGTATAGTTACTGTGGTTTTATGTATCACTTGACATTAAATAAATGAAGTTGTAATGTTTTGAAAGAAGGGATGTCATACATGTGTACATGTGATAAACCAGGATGACTCAAAAAAGACTTTGTCAGAGCTACAATCTTACAGAAAGGCTACTACAACCTAAAACACAAAAGTATTTCTATGAGGACTTGTGCCTAGCAGCTTTCTATTCAATATCAAACTGGTATCACTCTTGGTAGTCATTCTTGTGGTCAAAATTATTGTATCAAATTATCTATATTACCTTTCCATTTTTTAAAGTTATTTGTCTAAACCTTTGTGAATATAACACATAGTTTATTATCACTCACTCACATACAAATACACACATGGGAACACACACACACACACACACACACACAAACAAATACACACTTGAAAATACACACATACAGAGACTCCCCTTACAACTATTCCTAACCAAATAAACTTAATCTTTTTTGGGGAAAAAATGGAAATTATGGTATACATCCACAATGGAATACTGTTCTCTCTTAAAATAAAGGTGTATCTTGCCATGTTGCAGAAATGTGAGAAAATAAGGACTGACCAAATAGCTCAGCAAATTAAAGTGCCTGTAAGCAGGCACAGGGGCAGGGGTTAGATCCCTGGGCTGGCCAGGCCGGCACCACCTCCAGGGACACTGACAAGGCAATTGAGACTGGGCATGGTAGCACGTGCATGTAATCCCAGCTCTTGGGAGGCTGTAAACAAGTGGATCACTATGAGTCCGAACATCCTGTAGACCCTTCCCTAAAAGTACAAAAAAATAAAGAAAAAAAAATAAAATGAAAGAAAGAAATGTGAAAGAACAGCAATATTCTAAATTGGAATGAGGCAAAGCCTCAGCAAAAACTGATTTAAGATTCTGTATTTTGGAAGAGGTAAGAATTTTTCAAAATTTTTATCTTTCCTGATTCTTACATAAAAGGAGAGTCACATGTAGTTGTCACACGTAGAAAATTTTGGTAAATTTTCTGAATTTCAAGAAGTAAAAGAGAATCATTTAAACAACCAGAATGTTATGGTTTGTGGCTAGAAGTTCCCCCAGTGCCTCCTGCAGCCATAGGTGGGGCTTTTTCAGAGGTGGCTGGATACAGAGTGTGTGATGCTGAGACTGATTCACAGTACAGTGACAGGCTCAAGGGCATTAGGATTAATGGTGTGAGAGCATACTGTCTGAAATACTCTAGAGAAGAAATAAGAGACAAAGAGAAATGGCTGTCCTTTCTTGGTTTGCCATCTTCCCCCTGTCAGACACTTTCCTTCTGCAATGCCTATTCTGCCAGGCACTGTCTTGGAGCCAGCCATTTGTGGACTGAAGTCTCTGCAAACTCTGAGCCAAATTAACATTCTCTCCTCTGATATTGGATATTGCATATTTTGTCCTAGTGAAAGATGCAACTAAGACACAGAGAAACCAAAAACAGCACAGATATAGTTAGTACCAGGTTTTCGTCAAAATTTCTGTCTTCTCTTGCATTGCCCTGATGCTAGGAGACATTGCAAAGCATGAATCCATGATAAACCTTGCCACCATCTTCCACAGACACATTTCATGAATGCTGAGCCTTACTCTCCTTTCCCAGGTGCGGTCTCTTCACCTACTGGGAAGCCACACTGAACTGAGAGGTAGACAATTTGTATCACGATCTTAGGTTTTCTCAATGAAACTCCCTTATCTTTACCAAACAGTTAGAAAATTTGGATTTTGATTTCCTCCCTGTCCCAGTCAAAATTTCTCATGTTTAATCAGAAAACTGTAACACTTGGGACATCAAATTCCTTCTATGGTGAGTTAAGTTAACTAATTGCTGCTGGTTGTTGTAGGTTACCTCAGTCTTTGACAGTGAGGAGGTCACAGACAACTCTACAATCCTATCAGAGACATAATTATAATTTAGATGCAGAAACCAGACTTTCATGAACACGTGTGGTGTTTTTCATAATTTTTAATGATAAAGACAGTTTTATTCACAAGTGCATCCCAGTGACCTCTAACTGATTCCACACTGGCCAGAAGAAATAGAAATGCTTATCATGCCTACCCAGAGTTTTGGCATTTATTGCCACAATTTTAACTTGAATAGAAATTTTTGAAAGTAATTACCAACTCCTATTTTAAAACTCGTGACTGATAGAGCAATTAATTAGCAATTTTCTGATTAGTGATATACTAAATCAAGAGAGGAATGCAAAATAATTTAAAATTAAACTGAGAAATCAAAAATATTGTAAGCAAAATTATTTTGTAAACTGTATTACTAGAAGTATTTGTTATTTGCCTGATCATGTTTTAGTACAATATTCAATATCCCTATGAAAATTAGTACTTTGTCATCCAACAGTATCTTCACAAGTAAAGAGTTTCTTCCAATAGCTCATCTATTTTGAAAACTGACAGATTTAAAAATAATCATAATCTTTTCGACAGTTTACAGAGTATTAATATGTTCTTTCCAGACAAACATCCAATCTTTTAAAAATGATCAGTGTCAAATCTAGCAACATATAGCAAACAAGTTTGATATATAATAGCCCTTTATCAGTATATAATAAAATAAAGTTTATGGATTATTTCAAATTAGATGGGTTGAAACATTTTAAGATGAGACCTAAGAGCAAAGTGATTATACATCAAGAAGGCGGTCACTGCCAAAGAGTAAGACGCTCCCCAAAACTGACTGAAATTCAGACATGTGCAATTGGAGAGCAGTAGCTAAATATGTTAATCATTTAAGCCGTATGATATCAGGACACATATGCCACTTGGAGTAGACAGTACTATAGCAAGCAATCAGTCATTGCCTTGGGTTTCATTCTGATGTCTTAGATACAGTGGAAAGACTATTTTAGAATCAATGATTTTAAGATCTTAAAATTATCTAGATTACTTTTTCCAATATCCAAAGTACTGTTGATTATAATTCAATATAAAGAAATGTAATAAGGATAATTCACTTAGAAAAATTAAACTTTTTTTCCCAATCAGATTTGTATTTACAAAATACAAAGCAGGAATGCATAACAATTGGGTAATTGTATTCTTAACTACAGCTATTCCTCAAATAATTCTTTTTGCTTCAAACTGGTAGAAGCAACTTTTATGTTGAGTGGCATTTGTTATTTTTTAGCCATTTTAATGGTGGAAAAAAGTGATACATGTAAGTTTATAGAACAAGTTATTTATTTTTATTTCCAAAACACAGATTTTTAATTTTGCTTTTCTTTTTTTTTTTGTATTTTATGGAAGGGTCTATAGGATGTTCAGGGTCTCACTGCTAGATCAGACTCATAGTGATCTGCCTCTTTACAGCCTCCCAAGAGCTGGGATTACAGGGTTGAGCCAGCATGCCAGGTCTCAGTTGCAGTCTTGGCATGCCCCAGGGGCAGGGCCAGCACAGCAGGCCTGAGATTGAACAACCAGCTCCCTGAGGCTGCTTGTATGTGCTTTATTTCACTGAGCTATTTGGTCAGCCCTATTATGCCTTTTTTAATAATAATTGACATTTGAAATACAATTTTATGGGAAACCCATAAGGAATTTAAAACAGCTTTTAAATGAACCATTTGTGGGTTTTTAGACACAAAATTAATAACATATCATTTGTAATAAAAAACATATAATGAAAATATCACCCTGTAACCCCTTACATATTTGAAGCATTATAGTGACTTAATATCACAGTGAGATGCAAAGTAAAAAATAACCTCAATTATTAAAATCAAATCATTCATTAAGAGTAATAGTTTTTTTTTCTAGTCTTTTTGAAATGAAGTTTCACTGTGAAGTTCACACTGGCCTTGCACTCACTTTGTATCCCGTCTGGCCTGTAACTTACAGTGACCCTGTTGCCTCAGCCTCACAAGTACTGGGACTACAGTTGTGTACCACTACAAAGAATAATGGTTTTTATAGGAAGACTCTAATTATAAATATATAAAATCTAGATGCATATTAAAAATAACAGCACTCAGTGCTCAGTAAAACACCTGTTCAACAAATAATTATAACATTAGAATTCACTTGGGTTACTAATGACTTTCTAAAAGGAGAATTTCTCATACAGTAATGTTATGGACAATTTAAATTGAGACCAGTATAAATTTAAGTGCAGTTATAAATTACTTGAAGTAATAATAGAAGGTAACGAATTTATTTTGGGACAAGTTCAACTCTTCTTAGTTTCTTGAACCTGTTGTTTAAAATGTAAGTCTATAGATATTTGTTAAACATCTTGTCCTAGAATGAATATACTGACCCAGTCTTTCACCTTTTAAAACCCATTCTCTAAATTTTCACCATAATTATGGGTGGCTGATTGCTCTTCCTTACCCTTGTTTTGTTCACCGTTCCAGGACACATGTAAAGCACATAAGAAGGCTTGACTGAAGAAATAAATGAGCCATTTTAACAAGCATTGATCACCATGATATACTGTAATATTATTTGGGTTTAGGATTCAACTGTGCTCAGTTTTAGAAATTCGCAGATTAATGAGACTGACATTCAGATCTCAGAGATTTTATAGTTTACAGGAAGAGTCAATTTGAAAACAAATCATAATAATGTGATGTGATGATTGAAGTTTGTGGTGCCCAACTCTAGCAAAGAGAAGATTATTTACTAGGGAGACTTTTCTTGAATTTCTTTGTCTTAAAATTAGTTGGAACTTTTATGAGTTTTTATTTTTTCTGAGGTAAGCCTACTCTTAACTACCTATCCAAACTCATTGATTCATATCTTCATTTTTTTCTATTTATGAACATGTAATTGAGACCCAGAGATGAATAAGACTACTACCTTACAAAATAAATATAAAGAAATATCCTTTCTATATTCTCCATGGAATTTCTTTCATTTATTTTTCTTATACTAAGAATTGAAATCGGGACCTTGCACTTTCCAGGCAGGTGCTTGTGTTGCTGAGCTATATCACTGACATGTCACAATGACATTTCTAAAGCAGAAGGCAGAAATATACATTTGTTTTGCAAGACATTGTGATATGTGCCATAATAGATTTATGCACAAATTTCCAAGAAAGAATTAACTCATACTAATTGTGGGGAAGGTAGAATTAAATGATCCCAAAGAATCCCAGATAATACTTCTATTTAATCTAGAACAATGAATGGAAATAAGTGATATAGCTATACTATGGAGATATGGCAAGATATTTTTATATGGGAAAGAAACACACTTCAAAATAAATGACACGGCATGACAGATTTCTATGTCCATGGAGATGTAGTGTGTCAACATTTTTGGGTAGCCTACTGGGTTTACAGGTTTCTCTTTGAACATATTTACTCTGAGAGTAGTTATTCAGTGAGAAACTTGAATAGATCAAATATTCATGCTAAAAGGGATACTGAGAGAGAGAGAGTGCAGAATAAATGGGACACAGGTAAGTTAGAGGAATTTGGGATGCATGTAGTATTTCTCGCAAGAAATTATGAATGTCTAAATAAATATGGTAGGACTATGGCTGTGGAAGTGGATAAATAATTTAAAGGGTATTTATTTATTTTTTATTTATTTATTGTTCAGTACCAGGGATTGTGTTCAGGACCTTGTACTTACCACCTAAGTCCTTATTCTACTGAGCTATCTCCTTGGCCCAATTTAAAGCTGTTGAGTAGAAAATTCAACAGAAAAATGGTGTGGATATTGGTTTCTTTTCTATCACATTTCCTGAAAAATTAATGTAGTTTAATATAAATGTAATGTGAAATATATATATATATACATATATACATATATATATATATATTCTTAAAGTTATATTATTCTCAAGAATTGATGATTGATCAGTTAGCTATTGCTCCAATGAAAGAAAAAGAAAACTAGATAATACTATGCCATTTTTGCTTGGAAAATGGACAGATGCAATTAAGTAGAAAATAATATGTGAAAATTACAATTCCTGGAAAGAAAGAAAGCTCAGCAAGTTTTGTACATTTTCAATTCAGGTATTTTGTTATCTAAGTGGGGCTACTCAAACAAAAGTTTGGATATATTTGTTTTACTATCTAGAGAATGGTTTGAGAGGCATTAGCAATGGAATTATATCATATTTACTTCAAAAATCCTCAGTGGAAGGGTCAGTGAGATAGCTCAGTAGAATAAGTACCTACTGAGGCGGACTCAGGGACCAGGCTATGATCCCCAGTGCCACATTCTGCAACAGTCCCTCTACCAGGTGTGCTGAGCCAGCAACTGATCCCAGGCATAGTGATGCATGCCTGTAATCCCAGCACTGGGGAGGCTGACAACACTAGTTTCACTATGAGTCTAAGCCGTATAGTGAGACCCTGTACAAAATACATAGGTTAAAAAAAAAAAAAAACAATCCTGCATGAACACTTCTCTATGTATTAGTAGTATACAACAGGCATGTATTTCTTGCTCCTGGGTGTGTAGATTGAATGTTGTTCTATTGAGCTAGGTTGACCTTATCTTGATGTTCCATTTGATATTAATTTTTTTTTTTTTTGGTGGAACCAGGGATTGAACTCAGGCCCTTGTGCTTGCCAGGGAAGTTCTTATTCTACTGAGCCACTCCCCAGTCCCTGATATTAATTCTGATTTATGTCTTTTATGCTAGAACCAAGGAAGTTCAAAGTGTGCTCCTATCATGGCAGAGAAGATGAAACTTAAAAGGAGCAAACAAAAGGGCATGGTGCCTCTTGGGGCCTCAGTGTATACAGAGCAGATTGTGATGTTGCTCATATTGCACTGACCAGAACAAATCACACGGCTGAACTAATACTAAAGAGACTGGAAAACGTGTTTTACCAAGAAGGAGCTATGGAAAGGGCAGTGACCAGAAAGCATTCTGATCACAAATGTACCTCTGATATGCAGAGTTTTAGTATAAAGACCGGTGAGACATGCCTCAATACAAGTGAGATCAAGAACAGAAATAAAGAAGATTGAAATAAAATCGTGAAAGAGCCCTTAAATTAAAGAGAGAGCTCCAATACCCAAGATCAGAAAAAACATTGTGCCTTTCTATGTAGACTTAAAGTCAGGATTAAAAATGTCCTTTACAGAGGAAATTAAACTCTCAGTCACAAGCTTGTAAAACTGTTTAAGTGAATGTGAACACAGAGTTTCAGATCTTGAAGATGCTGGTATAGCTATAAAAAAGGTAAGAAAGAATCTCTTAAAAACGAGGATGCAGGAAAGAATAATCCATCACCTGCAAGA
>NW_004524902.1:470426-517195 GCF_000260255.1 Octodon degus
AACCACTAAGAAGAATATATGCAGTGTATTATTTGTTGAAACTGTACTTTCGATTTGATTTGAAACTGTCTCATTGCTATATGTTTATCAATAAAATTTAAAAAAAGAGAAATTCAAAAAAATGTCCTTTACATTTCAACTTTAACATCATTAATGAGACTAGTTTTGGGATACTAGTGGAGGAAGACACAAAGTGTAATAATTTGAGAAGTGGTCAGTGAACAAAAAAATTGATGCAGCTTTAAAGTACTCCATTTAGGGCAGGTGAGATAGCTCAGCAGACTAAGTGCCTGTTTTGACAAGAGCACGGACCAGAGTTTGATCCCCTGTCCTACCTGTCATGCTAGATCTGCCCCTGGGTACGCTGATCCCGTGGTAGAGTGCAGGCACAGTGCTGCATGCTCATAATCCCATGATTAAGGGAGGATGAAAACAGGGGGATCACTATCAGTCTAAGCTGCATAATGATACCCTGTGCCAAAACCATAAATGAAAAATAAATAAGTAGGCCAGCAAATAAATAAATAAAGTACTCCATTTAGATAACCTAATGGTGAAGGAAAGGAGGTATAGAAGTCTGATGTTCTATAGAATACCTATGCTTAAGAACTGATATTCCTCCAAGACCGCTTGTAAAGTTAGAGCAGTTGAAAAGCAGTGTCTAATTCTCAAGCAAGAATACATATTAGTGACATTAATACTTCAATATAAATTTAAACTAATCAGGAGTATAAAACAAGATTTATTTGTTGTCATAACTCCAAAATGTATTCAAGACCTTTATTCCTTCCTGACAAAGGCCTTTGGATGTAAGAATATAAATATTAATACAAACTAGTTTTCCAATTGAAGGAAATTTTCAACTAAAGTCTTAAGTTTCTAGGGCTAGGGTTGAAACACTACTGTTACATTTCATTAATTCATCTGAGAAATAATTCACTTATATTTTTATATGGCTTAAGAGTCATACTATTAAGATCATTCCTGGAAGCAACCATTATACTAATAAAACCAGAGAAAAATCCAACAAAAAAGGAAAATTCAGGACAATGTACATGAACATAGATGCCCATGAGCAATTGCTCATGAACATAGATGCAAAAAACCTTAATAAAAACATAGGAAATAGAATACAGCAAATCATCAAGAAGAGTGTATACCATGACCATGTAGAATTTTTCCAGGATGGTTCAACAAATGAAAATCTACAAATGTAATACACTATATCAATAAAGCACAAACAAAAAACCACATGCTCATGTCAATAGATGCAGAAAATGCTTTGGACAAAGTTCGACACTCATTCATAATCAAAGCCATACAGAAAATTGGAATAGATGGCCTGTACTCAACCTGATAAAGGCAATCCAACAGCCAAATTAATTCTAAAAGGAAATAAACTGAAAGCTTTTGCTTTCCAATCAGATACAAGACAAGGATGTCCTCTCTCCCCACTCCTGTTCAATATAGTTTTGGAATCTTTAGCTAGAGCCATTAGAAAAGAGAGAGAGAGAACTAAAAGAAATAAGTATAGGAAAATAAAAAGTTAAACTATCATTATTTGCAGATGACATGATACTCTATTTGGAAGACCAATAAACTCCACCAAGAAGCTCCTAGCATTAAGAATCAAATTCAGTAGCATAGCAGGATACAAAATCAACATCCAAAAATCAATAGAATTCCTCTACTAAGGTAATAAACTCACTGAGAGAAAAAATAGAGAAATAATACCCTTCAAAAAAATGAAATACTTAGGAATTAATATAACAAAGGAAGTAAAAAGTATCTACACAATAAAAATTGCAGTACTCTGAAAAAGGAGATCAAACAAGACTTCAGAAAATGGAAAGATATTCCTTGCTCCTGGATAGAAAGAACTAACACTGTGAAAATAGCCATGCTCCCAAAATTGTTATACACATTTAATTCAATCCTTATCAAAATATCATCAACATACCTCACAGATCGAAAGAAAACATTTTAAAAATTTATTTGGAACCAGAAAACAATCTAGAATAGCATAGGAAATCTTGGGCAACAAAAGTTAGACAGGACTACTTACAATACCTGTTTTGAAATAATACTACAAAACTATTGTGATTAAATCAGCATGGTACTGGCAAAACAAAAACAGACCTGAGGATCAATGGAAGAGATTGGAAGATGCAAATACAACTACAAACACATTTAGCCATCTTATCTTTTTTATGTATTTAGTACAGGGTCTTCAGGGTCTCACTACACAGATTGGACTTGTTGTGATGCTCCTGTTTTCAGCCTCCCAAGCACTGGAATTATAGGCATGTGCCATCACAAACAGTCTCAATTGCTGTCTCAGTGAGCCTCAGGAGAGGAGCTGCTATTTCATGCTGGAGATGGAACCCTGGTCCCTGCACCTGCATAATCGGGGGCTTTAATCCACTGAGTTATTGGGCCAGCCCTGGCTATCTTATCTTTGACAAAGGGGCCAAACATGCACTAGAAGAAAGATAGCTTCTTTAACAAATGCTGCAGGTGGGCAGGGGAGATGGTTCAGTAGAATAAGTGCTTCCCTGGCCCGCGCAAGGGCCTGAGTTCAATCCCTGGTTCCACAAAAACAAAAAAATGCTGCTGGAAATACTGGCTTTCCACATACAAAAAAACTAAAACTAGACAAGGGAATTTCCCTATGCATGAAACTAAAGTAAAAATGGATTAAAGATCGAAACATTAAAACAGAAATACTAAGTTTCCTGGAAGAGAAATTAGGTGGAAATCTTGAAGACATGGGAGTAGGCCAACAGTTCATCCAAAAAAAGCCAAATAGCACATGAAATACTTTAAAGAATCAACAACTTGGATATCATCTGTTCTTTTTTCTTTATGAATTTAGGACAGGGTCTACAGGGTCTCACTACGTGATCAGACTTGTAGTAATTCTCCTGTTTTCAGCCTCCCAAGTGCTGGGATTACAGGCATGTACCACCATGCCCACTCTCAGTTGCTATCTCAGCATGGCCCAGGGCCAGAGCCAGCATGACATGACTGGGATTGAACTGTGGCTCCTGTGCTCTCCCTATGCAGCACTTAAGTCTGCTGAGCTATCTGGCAGGCCCTGGGATATCATCTTGTTGAAGAATTTCTGCATGTCAAAAGAGTGAAAAGACAACCAACAGAGTGAAAAGACAACCCACAAATTGGGAAAAAAATTGTAATCAATAATCAGTCAGACAAAGTACTTCTATCTAAATTATATAAAGAACTGAAAACAATTTGGTTCCAAAATTGAAAGACCCAATCCAAAACTGGGCAAGTGAGAGGAATACACACTCACAGAGGAAGAAATATAAGTGGCAAATAAATACATGAAAAAATGTTTCACAGCACTGTTATTTAGAGAAATGCAAATGAAAACAACATTGAGATATCATCTCACCCCAGAAAGAATGAGTATCATAAGGAAATCATCTCATAACAAATGCTGGAGAGGCTGTGGGGGAAAGCAACCTTCCTCCATTGCTGCTGGGAGTGTACACTGGTACAACCATCATGGAAATCAGAGTGGATACTCCTCAAAATCTAGGACTGGAAATCCCTCTCGATCCAGTTATTCCCCTTCTGGGTATTTTCCCACAAGAGCTGAACATATCATAACCTAATGTTATATGTGCACCCATGTTTATAGTAGCAAAATTTGTTAAAGCCAAATCTTGGAAAAAACCAACATGCCCATTACCTGAGGAATGGATGAAAATAGTGTGGTATTTTTATACAATGGAGTACTACTCAGCTATAAAAAAGACAAACTCAAAACCTTTATAGGTAAGTGGCTGCAACTAGAGATTACACTCAAAAGTGAAATTAATCAGTCCCACATGTGTGCATATTGTATTGTCTTGCTAGTGTAATAACCCTGAAAGAATAAATAAAGCCTGAAAGGTGTAATAGATATAGTAAAACAAAAAGAAACTGAACTTTGGGATTAAACAATGAAGATGAGAAAAAGGAGAAAATAGAGGGAAAAAAAGGAAGCAGAGAAAAACTTGTAAGTATATATACAACATGGCTGAGATGATTGCATTTATAATTTCTCTCAGGTTTTTTAAAATAGGAGTTAATGTTAAGAACTTTTACCTTGACTAACTTTTTATGCTGATATCTGAGATGTGAGTAAACACACAGAGGACAGCAACGTGTAATACAAAACCCATGGTTGAATAACTTTCATCTTGGTCTTCCAAATGTGTACCACTTCTAATGACATCAATTATTATACTGTCTTTAAAATAAATTAAAACAAAAAGACAAGGAAAAAATTAAGATTTCTTGAAAGCAAACACCATATTCAGTAAGTTCCCTAATCTTTTATAGCTATATCTGTTAATCTGAGCAAGAGATTTGATGATAAAAACATATATGACAGCAATTGTTAATTAGCTATTCCTGTTTTGAAAATCTATAACACATGCATTGTTGTATGTTACACTGTTTCTGTCTTTTTCCATTTGTTTTTGCTTTTGATTTTACCTTTAAAATGAAATAAATTTTTATTAATTTAGTTGAGAAACAAATACCAATGAGACAGTTTCAAAACACGTCAGTAGGACAGTTACAATAATTAATACATTGCAAATAGTTTTCTTCTTAGTGCTTATTCATAGTACAAGGTGCAGATATGATACCTTGTCCAAACAGTATTAGTACAAAACTTTCTTCTCATTTAATTAAAAGAAAGTAGGTATATATCAATCCTATTTTGTTCATACAGATACAAAATGGTCCTTCATTTGTGTTCCCCTTTTTGTTTACTTTTGTCAAAGATGGGTATTACAATGCCATTTCAATAATGTAGGTGTGTGGACTAAGCAAAATAAACCAATGTAGTCCAGTAGTGCATAATAGTAGTGGGTTATTTGCAGGACTGGAAATGCCAGAAGTTGTTGACTTGAACCTTTTAAAGCTCAGCATAATAATATGGCTTTACTTTATATACTTTGTTTTTATACTTTCCTGCTGGATGGTTAAGACCAAGATAAAGCAAGAAATATATCACAAGAAACATAACTTTTGTATGTGACAATGTCAGTCAAATCCCCTCAGAATTTAGCCTGAAACCCTCTGCCTCAGTTTGTAGATCCTTTGTCATTGTCAGCCATGTGGATGAGTCATGACCATTTGCTCTCTGTGAAAGCCTAAAAAATGTTTTCTCTACTTGTGACTCTCTTTAGGAATACTCTACATCATCAATAACTTTCCTCTGTGGCCCCATACTCTCCTTGATCAGTAAATTTGGGACATAACTGAGTTACATGATGTTAAAGTATAGATTCTCCTATGTCGTGAGTCTTCACTGACCTTGAAAGGCTAGGGTCAAAATGTTGGCTGTACCTGCAGGCTTCTTTTTCTCTAATTTTTGGTCTGTAAACTTAACTTGTTAACCTTCCAGAAGAGAAGAGTAATGATATTATTATCCTATAACATAGGCAGCTAACTGCACTATTTCTCTGAATATCAAACATGTTAGACATAACATGGAACAGGTATTTTCCATCAGGTTATGTTAAACTTCAATCCCTACAGAATATAATTAAAACAATAAAAAAGGAAAAAACAGATAATAAGTAAAAACATTTTAAAAGCTAAGAATAAACCATTACATATTTTTACACAGAAATTTAGAAATCTAACCATATACAGCATTGTAGCAGGACAGTCCTCTGACATTTTTTCTTGTCTCTCATTTTCATTTATTACCCTTTTTAAAACAAACACTTACTTGCGAGACAGTTTGGCAGTCTTTGCTATGACAGGACAAGCAGTACATATTTGGAAGAGTAGAATGACAAACATTCCAAGCATGACACTAGTATTACACATTGTCTGCAGTGCACTTGCTTAGTTCACAGATAATCGCATATAGTGAGGGTGAGAATCCTAAAAACTAACTGCTAGTTTCAAAAACTTGCTGAAGATGTTCACAATGATTGCCTCAAAAATCTTCTGCCTATAAATGTATGGCTTTGCCCCTGTGATATTTCCTACTTTTTCTCCTTGCCCCATCTTTGTTGTTTAATCCTTAAGTTCTAGCTTTCCTTTTAGTTGTGTTATACCTTTCTCTTTTACTTCTTCTTTTGAGTTCTTACACTAGGGAGACTATATGATGTTTATCCATGTAAGTCCGATTTATTTCACTTATAAATATATCTTCACACGACATTCACATAAAGACTTTAAGGTTATCATTCTTTATACCTGAGTAATAATACATTGTATAAAAATATCACATCTTTTACATCCATTCCTCAGGTGACGGACATTTTGGTTCTGTCCAAGATTTGGCTATCACAATTTGTGCTGCTATAAACATAGGTACACATATATCACTATGACATGATGTTATCAGTTCCTCTGGGAAAATTCCCAATGGGAACATAGCTGGTTTGAATGGGATTTCCAGTCCTTGTTTATTTATTTATTATTTATTTATTTATTTGTGTGTGTGTGTGTGTGTGTGTGTGTGTGTGTGTGTGTGTGTGGCCAGCTCAGCCCACCAGGGGGCAGGGCTGGCTGGCATGTGGTGCTGGGGGATTGAACCATGGTCCCTGTGCTTTGCTAAGCTTGTTCTAAGTAGGTGCTTTAGACCACTGAGCCATCTCACCAGCCCTCCAGTCCTTGTTTTTTAAGGAGTCTCCACACTGATGTCCATAATGCTTGCACCAGTTTATATTCCCACCAGCATTGGAGAAGCTGTCCTTTTTCCACACAGCTTCTCCAACATTTGTTGGTTGATTTCTTTGTGATAGCCATTCTTTCTGGGGTGAGATGCTATCTCAGTGTTATTTTAATTTGCATTTCATTGGTGGCTAGTGATGTGGAGCATTTTTTCATATATTTATTTGCTTCTATAAATTTGTCCTCTGAGAAATCTTTGTTCATCTCACATGCCCATTTCTCAATTAGGTCTTTAAATTTTGGGACCCTAATATTTTTTACCAATTCTAGAGAGCAGACCTTTGTTTGAGTGCTTATTAGCTAAGATTTTTTCCTAATTTGTGGGTTGTATTTTCATTTTCTTGGTAATTTCTTTTGATGTGCAAAAACTTCTCAATAAAAGGAGGTTCCAGTTGTTAATTCTTTCAAGTATTACCCATATGATTTGGTTTTTGTTCATGAACTCATTGCCTAATCCTAAGTCTTCAAGAGTTCCTCCTACTTTCTCTTCCAGGATATTTAGTGTTTCTCTTCTAATATTTAGATCTTTAATCTATTTTGACTTTAGCTTAGTGCATGGTGATAGACCTGGGACAAGTTTTAGTTTTCGGCATGTAGACAGCCAGTTTTTCTAGCACCATTTATCAAAGATGCTGTCTTTGTGCCTGTAAGCATGTTTGGCCCCTTTATCCAAGATTAGGTGGCTGAGTGTGTGTGTAAAGGTTTCTGCATCTTGTAATCTATTCTATTGACACTCAGGTCTATTTTGTTGCCAATACCATGTTGATTTTATACAGTATCTTTGTAGTATAATTTCAAGTTAGGAATTGTAATGCCTCCTGCCTTGTCTTTGTTGCCCAGGATTGCCCTTGTTATTCTAGGTCTTTTGTGGTTCCAAATATATTTCAGGAGCTCTTTCTCTAGGTCAGTTAGGTATGTTGGTGGTAATTTGATAGGGATTGCATCAAATCTATATAACAATTTTGTGAGCCTGGCCATCTTCACAATGTTGATTCTTCTAATCCATGAGCAGGGAATATCTTTCCATTTTGTGAAATTCTCTATGATCTCTTTATCCACATTACTGCAATTTTCATTGAATAGGTGTTTGATTTCTTTAGTTAGATTAATTCCAATGTATTTCATTTTGAGCGGTGCTATTGTCAAATGTATTGTTTCTCTAATTTTCCTCTCAGTGTGTTGTATAAGTAGAGGAATATTATTGACTTTTGGGTATTGACTTTGTATCCTGCTATGCTACTGAATTTGTGTATTGATTCAAGTAGCTTCTCAGTGGACTTTTTTGGTCTTCCAAGTAGAGTATCATATCATCTGCAAATAATGATAGTTTAACTTCTTTTTTAACCTGTACTTATTGCTTTACTAATGTCTCTAGCTAACGATTTCAGAACTGCATTAAACATGAGTGAGGATAGATGACATCTTTGTCTTGTACTTGATGTAAGCATAAAAGATTTCACTTTTTTCACATTTAAAATTATGTTAGCATTTGGATTGTCATAGTTGGCTTTCATCAGATTGAGGTAGAGGCTGCCTATTTCAATTTTCTGTAGGACTTTGAACATGAATAAGTGTTTAACTTTGTCCAGAGCATTTTCTGCATCGATTGAGATGATCATGTGGACATTCTGTTCTTGTTCGTGGAGTTCTGATCATTTTGGTCCCTCCCTAGAACATCTTTTAGTAGTCTGTGTAGAGTTGGATTTGTAATCATGAAATTACTTAGTTGCTCTTACTTCACTTCTCCATCAAAATTGAAAGACAGTTTTGCAGTGTACAGTGTTCTGGGCTAGAATTTGTTTTCACCCAGGACTTGAAGTACTCTGCTCCATGCCCCTCTTGCCTTCATGGTTTGTGAAGAGAAGTCTGCCTTTATTCTGATGTATTTTCCTTTAATGTGATCTGTTTATTTTCTCTAGCAGCTTTCAGTTTATTGTCCTTGTGCTGGATTTCTGGAATCTTGATTATTACATGTCTTGGTTTGTTTTCAATTGGGTTGAAGTTGTTTTGAGTTTTGTATCCTTTGGTTGTCTGAATATGAGATTGTTTTTCCATATTTGCGAACTTTTCTACTATTACTTCTGCCCATATTCTTTTTATAGCATCCATATTGACTCCTCTTGCCTCATTGATGCCTGTTAGTCTCACGTTGTTCATCTTTGCATCATCTTGCAGTTGATGGGTTATTTTTTCCTGTATCCTAGTTGTTTTTAAGAGATCTTTTCTTACCTTTTCACTAGCTGTAATGGTGTCTTCAAAATCTTAAACTCTATATTTACTTTCACTCAAACAGTTTTGAAAGTGTGTGATTGAGATTTTCAGTTCCTCTATCTCTGTCTCTGCTTCATAAGATCTCTTTCTTTCCTGTATTGCTCATTAGAGGAGTCCCTCATTTTTCTAATCTCTATTTGTTTGAGTGTCTTCTTGAGAAGCAGTTATTAATTCTTTTCTTATAGTTATTTTTTCTTTTTTTCAGATTATTTCTGATCTGATTTCTTCTATATGTTTCTGCATTTGTTTACTTCAGATGCTATTAATTTAGACATTGCTTTATTTCAGAGGTTATTTTTGATCTCTGTTCCTCTATGCCTTTCTGCAGTTGCTGCTTTCCTTCAGACACTATTAATTCAGATATTTGGCTGTGTGATTCCCAATTTCTTCTGTGCTAGTGTCTTATGCACTTGTTCTGGTTGGGCTTGTGGCCTGAGATTGCATTTTGCTCCTTGTCTTTGTCATTTTGTATAGCACTGTTCTCTGACATTTGGTATAGAGCTTTGTTGCAGTTATAACCTTAGCATGCACTGAAATTTGGATGAAGATCTACAAAGTTTGAATTCATCCCGTTGTGCCTCACTTGGGCCTTGTTGTTGTGCTCAGCTTCCTCCTACTGCCACCCTTGGAAGTGAGCCTTTTGTGCAAACGTGTGGCAAGTTGTGTTCCTGAATTAGCTGGATGGTTCTGGCCCCTAGGCTCTGTGCATGGACATCAGCTGTAGAGTTTCACCCCAGGCCTGTGTGCCACTCCTGGGCTGTGTTTGGAGGGGTCCATAGAGCAGGACAGAAGGACTCACTCACACATTGGTCCTGGGCATTTTCAAGAGGGATCCAGCAGGCGAAGGGGATCATGGAAGCTCTCCCACACACTCGCGGGGCCTGGGCTTGGGCTATGTCTGGAAGTTTGGAGAGTGAGGTGGAAGTTCTCACTCACCGTTTTTGGGCTGGGTCTGCAGGGATCCAGCAGGCACAGGAGAATGTGGAAGCTCTCCAACACCCTCACTAGGCCTGGTCTTGGGCTGATTCTGGCGCGGGTATTGGAGGGGTCCAGAGAGCACAGTGAAGGTCTCACTCACATGCCTGGCTTGGGCTAATTCCGGAGGAGTCCAGTGGGCACAAGGGAGCAGGGAAGCTCTCTCACACACTGACAGGGCCTGGGCTTGGACTGGGTCTGAATGGGTTCTGAGAGCAAGGTGGAAGTTCTTACTAACACGCCAGGCCTGTCCTGGGCTTGTGGAATTATTCTGTGTGTAGCAGTTTGATGGCAGATTTGGTCATTAAGAACATGAAGGAAAGAGTTAAAGAGAAGAAAATCCACATAGGTGTTACAAAAACAAAATCCATATTTACATTAAAAATTCTGAAAGATAAAAGATGTAAGAATATATTTAATAATAAATCAACATTCTGTCATTGGAACACTCTTTTAAATGCTATTGAAGAATATAACTAATGAAATATAACTAATAAAATAAAGTATGGTGGGACAAAAAATTCATAACAATAGATAGTCTTTAAATTGGTTCATAAATTTTCAAACTCTGATATCAGTTTCAAAATAACAATAGAATTTCTAAATCATTAGAGAAATTAATTATGCTAATATGTTCTTTATAAAAGAAAAAAAATCCAGAAAATCTAAGATATGGGGTAATCAATATCTACTTATAAACATCATTAAACTATAAAATAAAGCTAAAACTAACTAAAATGAGGTATTCATACATAAATAGAAAGCAAAGTTAGTGAAAATTAATTCAAGATGTGGGAATATGCTCACACACATACAGAGATTTAGAAATGATGGTGTTATGATTTATACATAGCTATTCCCCAGGAGAGGCTCATACCCTCATAGACAGTTATTATAAAAAGTGATTGCACAAGGGAGACTACAGTTAAGTACAATGTGATGAAGTGATGAGTTACTGGGCTGATGACTTGGAAAGAGAAACTTCACTCCTTGGCTCTTGCCTGTTCTCCCTGCCCCTTGGCTGACATGCCTTGAGTTCCATTCCTCCACTTATTGTAGATGTTGTCAGGAGGGTAGGGGGATTGGGAAAGAAAGGATCAAGATGCATCATGTACAGGTACAAATGTCCTATGACTAATGTGATCAGTATCTATATCTAAAATGTGCCAATAAACTTAATTAATTAAGAAATATAAGCAGAGCTTGATAAGAGATTCTAATGTGCACTCAGTTCGAAATGCTGGGTGCAAAGGCAGGCTCAGGTTGTTTTAGTAGGGAACAAGGCCTGTTATGGCATTTGGACTTGAGGCCATGTATTATGCTCTGAAAGACAGTTTGGCTACCTTTTGCTCATGACCTGAGACTGAAGTTATGAGTAGTGGGCTGATGAAGCTGCCAGGCCACATACTCCTTTCTGAGGTCCTCCCTTCACTCTCTGCTTCCTGGCTATCACTACCTAAGCAGTCTCCCTCTTTCAGTCCCTTCTACCATTACTTTCTGCCTTAGATCTGACCAAACGTGGACTAAATGTTTGAGCTCAAATCAATCCCTTCTGCTCTGAAACGTGGGTGTCCAGTTCTGTGTTCAGGAAACAAGAAAATGACTAAGACAGGTGGAGATATGAAACTTTCAGAGAAATATATGGTTTTATGTAAACTGATAAAATATATTTATCAAAAATCTAAAACTAATTACATTTAATGTTGAAATACTAGATAACCTCTTCTCAAAAATGAAGCAAAAGACATTAATGTTACCTCCTACCAGTCTATTAAACATGATGTTTTTAGGCTTTGTGTCATGACAAGAAAATAAAGGCATGTATCTTGAAAAGGAGGAATTAAGCTTATATAGGCTACAGAGCACATTGAGTTAACTCAGATATCATAGAGACTATGAGAACTTAGATACATTGACATTTATTTTTCTATGTGCTACCCACATACTTTTGAAAAATAAAACTTACCAAGTATAATAGCATGAGAACATGAAACAGATCAATGTAGCAAAGTATATACAAAATCTGCATGCTATGCCTTTAAAAACAATCTCCTAGTCATCTCACCTTATTTTTTAATAACAGAGCAATCAACATTTTATAGAAAAGTTCATATTTTCCAAGAAAATATATAAAATATATAAATCAAGGCCCAAGAAATGATATTTTTGATTTTCAAATGAAATTTTATTTAATCAAGAATGGCTTGGGCTGGGGAGATGGCTCAGTAGAGTAAGTGCTTCCCTGGCAAGCACAAGGGCCTGAGTTCAATCCCTGGTTCCTCAAAAAAAAAAATGACAAAGAGAGAGAGAGAGAGAGAGAGAGAGAGAGAGAGAGAGAGAGAGAATTGGAGGAGCTCTACTGAGCTGCCTACTTATATAAAAAAGAAAAAATGGCTTATTATGTCTCATCCAGTCATCCATCTTCTTCCAGATGGCTCAGCTACTCAGTCAATACACCAAAAGATTCACACCGTATTTGCTACTTCAGACAGTGCCAACTTTCTTTTCCAAAACACCAAATTCCCATAGGAAAATGCACCAAACACTAGGGCAACTTTACTTGCCCTTTGCTTCACTATTGGCAGAAGCAAGTCTGGAAGTCCTGCATTTAGCAAAGGGAGTGACCATAGAAAAGCTCAGATCATGCATTACCACTTTGACATATTCCTGCTGAAATGAAGAGATGACACTAGGAAATCTTAAGGATTTTTGGGTGAAACAATTATGACTAACCCTGTAGAACCTCTTCTATTCCCTCTTAAAGACTATATACTACTGGATCATTTAAGCTGCAATTATTAAAAACAGAAGTACTATGTCAGTGACTTTAGCTCTCCTTAGAAAGGCCTATTCTTCTATATTTTGTTGGGTGGCATTTTGACAAATTCTATCAAAAGAACATTCTTTGACCTAGAAATTATAAATCCAGACTATTACACTCATAAGATAGAATACATGTAAATTGATTTATATATGACAATAATCACTGCAGTGTTGTTATTACATGACAATGAGATAATGTGCACCACATATGGTTCCATTTGTGGTATATATAAAAATTAGAACCATTAGGAAGAATTAAACAGCTTTATATGAGATATGTATCTGGACACATGGATGTGAATGTTATGAGACAAAAACAAAGTGCATGCCCACCACACAGCTCAGGTACACACAGACATGAACACACAAATAATTGCACATGTTAGAGGGTGATTTGTTTTTTGTTTTCATTTCCTTATTTATTTATTTTTTTGCAGAACTAAGGATTGAACTCAGGCCCTTATGCTGGCCAGTGAAGTGCTTATTCAACTGAGCCATCTCCCCGGCCTCTAGTGATTTGTTTACAATGAAAACATTTTTAATATTGGTAAAATGGATTCTTCTAAGTGTTTGGAGATTGGAAGAATCCCCATCCTTTAGAAAATGATATATTTGCAATCTTAAATTCTAAGTTCAGTAATTCATGCTGTTCCCTCTTCCTATGTGCAATTCTTTCAAAGCAATAAGACATAAATACATATTGTTATACACATACATAACATTATCATCACACAATTTTGAGAAAAAAATTTCCCCAGTTTTTTTGTGCTGTGATTTATTTAGAGTTTAGTACCTGCTGTTTTTAGCAGTGATTTTCAATTAATAAGGTTATTTGTAGCCTAAGAAGGTAGCCCAATCAGCTGATGTCTATTGAATGAAGTGTTCTAATTTACCTCTGCTTGCCTTTGATAGTATAAAAGGAGGTAATGCCCTGCTATATTCTGACTTTTCAGAATAATATCCTAATGTTAGTTATTTAGTTTTCTTAAATGACTAGCTGATGCTACAAATATGCTATTTGAAGTAATGTATTTGTGCATAGAACAAAGAAAAAAATCTATTAGTGAACAAAGAAAGAAATTTGAAGGAATGGATTCAATATGAATTATACCAGTGTTGATGTCTAATTTGTTTCTGTGATCCCAAAGATCAAATGAAAAATTTAAAGATAGGTTATACAGGAAGGTAATTTAAAGTAGCAAAGGTTTAAGCTTTCAACTTGCTGTGAGATTTCATTATGCTAAATTATTTTCTCTGAGTATAAATCCAGGTAGAGAATTTTCTGTTATGGCTACTATGTAGTATAATGGTCACTGAGTAGATGTGAAAGGCAAATTAGTATTGCTACAGATTTTTAAGAAAAATGAAAAGTAACACATCCTTATTCTGAATTTTATATTTTTACTATTTTTTGTAATCTGAATTTTACATAAAATGTTACTCTAAAAGTACAATAAATATTTAATACTTTCCATGAATTTCACAATGAGGTCTATAGGTAGCAAGGAAGAAAAGGAAAGAAAATACACCTTTGGTATTCATGTGTGTATGTGGAGGGGGGAAAGTGCACAAGGCAGACTCACACAAATTAAGAAGTCAGAGAACAAGACGGTGAAAGCACAGGCTGGAAGAGTGAATGGAAATGGGTGGATAAGGAAGGTTAGGGCAGGCAGAGAGATAATTATTAGACAGAGACTCCAGAGTGTTAGGTAAATTACTCCTGTCCACTGCTTCCCTGGGGTTCTGACTTGAGGACATCGTTACTTAGTATTTCTCACTGTTACTCCTATTAAGTACTCTGTGAGATTTCATTTGCTCTTTATCTCTAGGAGTTCCCAGGTGAAAGGCAGGCATGTCTGTGTGCTCTGGAGGTGTGCAATGCCTGGATCTGTCCTCCATACTGCTGAATTCTGCTCCTGTGCTAGTATTTCTCTCTCTGTGTCATTGCTGAAAGTTAAGGATTTTTCCTTCTCTCCCTCTCTCTCTTTTTTACCCCTGAAAGAAGTAGTATTATGCTTTGTGATAGAATTTTATTCTCTACATGTTTGAAGGACAATGAAAAAATGGTTTTCTCTTGTATGAATTAAATATTTATTTTATTTAAAACCAGTTTATTTCAGAAAACATCTCGTTTAAAAACTTAATACCTATTTCGAGGCAGGTAGTACATTGTTCACCATGTTGCTGAGCCTCAATTATGAATGAATGTTAATGTGCTTTAGGAACAAAATTGTAAAACAAAAAATAAACACAAGAATAGATATTACTCTGTAATTTTTTAGCTCCATAAAACAGTAGAAATTCAAAAATATCAAAATAACTTGAAAAGAAGAGATCAATTATTTTAAAAATCTAAATTAGCATCATGACCTTCCTAAAACATTCTAAGATAATTGCTTCCATCTGATACTATAATGGTGCTTTTCCTGGTCTCTGAAATAGTTGGGGCTGGGGCTGTGTAGACTGGGAAATTCCAATCTTTCAGAAAGTAAAATCTTTAACATTTTGATGCAGTACGTTACTTATCTATAATGTGAAACAGGATGTGGATGAAACAGAAAATTGGGAATGAAGAAAATTGTACAAATTCTATTACTCCCTGAAAACACATTGGAGTGAAAAGTAGGAAGCAAACGTAACTTATTTTGTCTTTATCTACCAAGGACCTTTCAAGGTCAGAAACAGTATTAACTATTGTGCATGGGCACACACTAATGTCATATATACTTTGTTTTATTTTCTTAAATGAAATTTTAATGTTCATAAGGAGCACATGTCTCCTAATGATTTTTCCTCAGCTATGACTCCTGTTCACACCAGTGCTCATTCGCCATAGCACCTGGCAGCTCTCTGCAATGAGACTTTCCAGGGGGATAGGAGGAGTTCTGGAAAGTCAGGAAAGAGATTCTAGAAAATGTCAGGTGGACATTGGACCTCTTACAGGTCATTTGCCAACTAAGGCAAGCATGCATAGGCTCAGCCCCTCTGTGTGCTCAGGAGCTGCATCTGTCCTGCTCTGGGATGGAGGAAGGAAGAAATACAATCCAGAAGATGGTGGGAAGCAAATTTTTATTTTATTTGCAAACAAAGAAACATTTATTAACTCTTTTTCAATTTGTTCATCCTCTGTATCCCTTTCTTATGTGTGGTTTTATCTCCCAACCGGAGTATAATGTTCAACAGCAGTGGTAAGTCTGGGCATCCTTACAAAGCTCTTGCCCTTTGTGTGAAAGAATCCAAGTTCACACAAAGGGGCAATGGCATCAGCCTTCTCCTTTTTAAGAACTCATCACATAGCCCACAATGTCCTTGAATCCAAGGTGATCCTTCTACCCCAGCCTCTCAAATGCTGGCATCACCGGCAGATGTCACCAGCATGCCTAATTCGAATATAATATTTCTTTTTTTTCCATAATTTTATTGAGAAACAAATAGCAATGAGACAGTTTCAAACCAAATTGGTAGGACAGTTTCAATAATTAACACATTGCATACATTCTTCCTAGTAGTTAATTGCTGTACAAGATGCGGACATGATATTCTATTTACAAACACCATTAGAACAAATCCCTCTATTCATTAAAAGAATGTAACTATATATCTATCCTAACCACTTTGAATACACAGATACAAAATGGACAGTCATCTGTATACCCTTTTTTTGCTAAGTTCCATCATTTAAATATTATAGGTGTGCAAGCTCAGCAAAATATTCTAAAAGAGTTCAGTAGTCCATTATAGTATTGGGTCTTCTGCTTCACTGGCGATGTCAGAAATTGTTGACCTGAGTCCCCTACAGCTCAACATAACAGCATGGCTTTACTTCTTATACTTTGTTTTTATACTTTTCTGCTGGATGGTTAAGACCAAGGTAAAGCAGGACCTATGCAACAAGAGTTGTAGCTTTTGGGTCTGATAAGGTCAGTGAAATGCCCTCAGGATTTATCCTGAGATCCTGTACCTCAGATTGTAGAACCTTTATCAGTGTCAGCCATGTGGATGAGTCACGGCCATTGTTTGGCCCCATGTGACTCTCCTTAGGCACACTCTACATCATGGATCACTTTCCTCTTTGCCCCCATAATCTCCTTGATCAGAAAATTTGGGACACTACCGAGTTACATGACATTACAGTACAAGTTCTCATATGTCCTGAGTCTTAATTGACCTTGGAAGGCTAGGGCCAAAATATTGGCTTTCATTTTGCCCTTCTTTTTCTCTAATTTTGGTCTGCAAACTTAGGTTGTTAACCATCCAGAAGACAAGGTTATTGTTATTACCATACAACCTAGGCTGTTAAGCTTAACCTCACTATCTATCTGAATATCAAACACTTTAGGCATAACATGGAACAGGTATTTTTCATCAAGTATTGATATGTTAAACTTTAATTCCCTATGTGGGAAGCAAATTTATCCAACCTGCTTCAATATCACACTGAGGGACTTACCTTTTCATGTGGTAACATATCTGATAAGGGATTTTTTAGATTATATTTTTTTTATTATGAAGAGTGAAAACAAGACCAAGAGATACAAAAGTAAAGACAGACGCAGGGTAACAAGTAGCAATACATATGTTACAGACTTTCAAACAAGAATAACTGATTAACAGTGATTGATATAGTATGTATGTCTATCATCAAATTTGTTGCTCAGATTAACAGATATAGTTATGCAAAAGGGGGCATATGATTGAATACTACCACATGCTTTTAAGAAATCTTAAATTTTTATTCTTGACTCTCATTTTCTCTTATTACCTTTTTAAAAATATTACTTTAAAGAGAGTATAGTAATAATTGATATGTCATTATAAATGGTACATATTTAAAAGAACAAGATGACAGGAATTTCAAGCATTATTTAGTTTTACACATTGCTGTCTTCAGTGTATTTGCTTAGTTCACAGATATCAACATAAATAGTTAGTCAAGGTGAGAAATATGCCCATTAACTGCTATTTTCAAAAGCCTAATGGAAATTCTCAGGACTATTACCTTATCCTACTTGTATATATACATGTATGGTTTTGCCCCTACCTTATTTCCTAACTTTTTCCCTTTCGCTCTGCTGTTTAATCCTTATGTTCTATCTTACCCCAGAAAGAATGGCTACCATAAAGAAATCAACAAACAACAAATGTTGGAGAGGCTGCTTGGAAAAGGAACCCTTCTCTACTGCTGGTGGGAATGTAGACTGGTGCAACCATTATGGAAATCAGTGTGGAGACTCCTCAAAAAACTAGGACTGGAAATCACATTCAATTCAGCTATTCCCTTTCTGGGAATTTTCCCAAAAGAACTGAAAACATCATATCATAGTGATATACATGCACCTATGTCTATAGAAACACAATTTGTGATAGCCAAATCTTGGAAAAAACCAAAATGCATGTCATCGGAGGAATGGATGAAAAAGATGTGGTATTTTTATACAATGGCATATTACTCAGCTGTAAAGAAAAACAAACTTGAAGCCTTCATATGTAAGTGGATGCAACTTGAGGCTATATTCACAAGTGAAATAAACTTGATCCACATGTGTAAATACCATATTGTCTCCCTAATGTAAGAACTCAAAAGAAGAAATAAGAACTGAAAGGCATAACAGACACAGTTAAGTGGTAAGGGATGATTTTGAAGGTGATAGTTTTATATTTTACAGTGACTGCTCTGGCTAGAATTCTAGATACCACTTAACTCTTACACTACACAGTGTAATATGTTGTGCCATGTAGATTTTTACATCCTTTGAACTGTATCATGAGTATAATCCTCATGAGATCCCTGAGCAGTCACAAAAGTAAATTCACCACAAGAGCTACTACATCTATATGGTGTTAAATTATAATACTTAACAGCATACAATTACACAAATATGATTAAATGTGTGATATTCAGAATTCTGATCCCAAGAGTCAGAAAGGCTGGGTTCTTTTCAGAGGCTCACAGAGGGCCTAATTTCCATTTCATTTTCTGTCTCTTGCATTTACTTGAGAACTCTTTACTCCTACTCTACACTCAGTATTACAATCTCTGGTTCAACGGTCGCATCTTCTTCCGACTTTAATCACTTTTGACTACTTTGCCCTACCTAGATAATACAAAAGTAACTCTCCATTTTAAAGTCTTTCATTTAATAGTATTTGCAACCTCCTTTTTGCACATTAAAGCAGTATAGTCACAAATTCCATGGATTAAGATGTACACATCTTTGAGAGCATTATTCAGTCTATTAGAGTTTAGAACATGTCATTTTCATATTTGGATTCAAAACATTTTGGTTTCTAATACATTCTTAAACATTTTTTATTTTCTCAACAAAGAAGGATATTACAAAGGTTTGGAGGTGCTGATTGAGAGACAAAAGGCTTCATGATTTCCTTTTACTTTTCTACATAGTTGTGTGTCACTAAAGTGACATTGTCCCTCTGAAAAGAATATGAGAGGCTTTGAAATGCTGCCACATGCAGCACCCTGTGATGCTGAGCTCTAGTAGAGCAATGGTCCCTTTCTTTCTCAGAAGGGAACCTGTCACTTTGCAGGATGTCTCTTTGAAGTAGCCGTAGCTTTGGAATTGCTGAGTATAGGAACGTCACAAAGAAAACACTGCTGCTTTCATTTCCTTTTTGAAGGAGGAGTTCAAGTTCAAAGAAATGCTCTCTCTGTTACTTTGGCTTTTTGTATATCTATTATTAGGACAGTGCCAAGGCTCTGACCATGAGTAGATTCAGAAGACAACTGAAAATTGAACGATGTTACTTTTTTAACTCATTTAGGTAATTACAGTGCAACCTAATAGAGACATAATGAATTCAAGATATTTCAGTAGAATCTAGTTCTTGAGGAAGTCACAGAGCTTTTAAAAACTAATGGGTCCCCCAATATTCATATTTTAATTGGTGAAAATACCAGGGAACTGTTATCCCATTTAAAACACGAAGATTGCATTTGTGTAAGTTGCTACATCAATCAACATTAAAAGCTATTCTTTTTTAAATGATCAAATGAATTATGATTTAGTGCCTTATCTGAAATTGTTTGCCACAATTATTATATCACTGTGGTATTATGTGTGGGAGCCCAGGTAATTGAACAAAGTAATCAGTACCTTTGGGATAAATGGAGTCTGCTGGAATGAAAAATCGGTAATGGGAGTCAAAGTTCATAATTTACATACTTAAATATACAGCAAATATTTAGAAAGAATGACATGTCCTGAACTTTGAAGCACCAATAGTTAAGTCTTTTCAGTTTCCTATTGAATAGAGGAATTTCTGGATTTAGCATTTAATGTCAAGATGGAATTATGAGCTCCAGTTGTTTCTCAAGTTTCCCGGAAGGTTTGTAAATTGATTTCCAAGTCCTCAGAAATTTTGACTACTGATCATTTTCTACCTGATGTAATTGTATATTTTATTCCCAGCTCTGATAATTTGATTATCTTTGCAAATCAGTGGATTATTACTATTATTTTAAAGAATGGCTATTGATTTTAACCTGATGCTTGCTAGATTACCCATGCCTTCCCAATTTTCCATAAGAAATTTTAGATTTTCATTTCTGGTTGCAAAGCAAATGTCTCCTGTTTTTACTAAACATTTTCTGCCCCATGGAAATAAAGAAATCAAATACTCCACAAATAAAAGTGTGGCTTTCTTTCTAAATTTTTGCAATTTCCTTGGATATGCTTAGGGGTGCTGATGATATAGCTCAGTAGTCATTCTCTCTCTCTTTTTTTTTTAGAACCAGGCATTGAACTCAGGCCCCTGTGCTTGCCAGGCAAGTACTTATTCCACTGAGCCATCTCCCCAGCCAATAGTAGTCAGTCCCTTGCCTCTACACTTTCTCCATATTCTCTACTGTCTTAAACTTCAACATACCAATACTTGATGGAAAATACGTATTCCATGTTATGCCTAAGATGTTTGATATTCAGACAGAGAGTGAGGTTAAACAAAACTGCATATGTTGTAGGGTAATAATAAGCTTCTCTTCTGGAGGGTTAACAACTAAGTTTGCAGACCAAATATTAGAGAAAAATAGGGCTGCAAGGACAGCCAACATTTTGGCCCTAGCCTTTCAAGGTCAGTGAAGGCTCAGGACATAGGAGAGCCTGTACTGTAACATCATGTGACTCAGCTGTGTCTCAAAGTTTCTGATCAAGGAGATTATGGGACCACAGTGCAATGTGATCAATGACATAGAGTGTGCCTAAGGAGAGTCACATGGAGAGAAAAAATTCTCTCAGACTTTCACAGAGAACAAATTGGTCAAGCAATGGCCATGACTCACCCACATGGCTGACACTGACAAAAGATCTGCAAACTGTGGTACAGGGTTGCAGAATAAATACTGAGGGGACTTGACTGACCTTATCAGATACAAAAGTTACATTTCTTGTTATTTAGGTCTTGCTTTATCTTGGTCTTTACCATTCAGCAGAAAAGTATGAAAATGAGGTATAAAAAGTAAAGCTATATTAATATGCTGAGCTGTAAAAGACTCAAGTCAACAACTTCTGACATTACCATTCCTACGGATAATCCACTACTATTAGGGACTACTGGACTATATTGGATTATTTTGCTGAATCCACACACCTACAATATTTAAATGGCAATAGAATACCCATCCCTAACAAAAAATAAGCCCAAAAAAAGGGATACAAAAGAAGGACAATTTTGTATCTGTATATACAAAATAGGATAGGTATACAGCTATTTTCTCTTAATTCAAAGAGAAGAAAGATTTGTACTAATAGTATTTGGACAGAATATCATAGCTGCACCTTGTACTATGAATAACCACTAAGAAGATAACCATATGCAATGTATTAATTATTGAAACTGTCCTATTAATTGGTTTTGAAACTGTCTCATTGCTGTTTGTTTCTCAATAAAATCAATAAAAAATGCAGTATGAAAAGGAAGAGGTTCAATCCTTAGTCCTGCAGGGTATAAAAAGGCAAGGAAAATACTAAAAAATTATTAAGGTGACTGTTAAGCTTTTTGATATCACTTTTTAGATTAACTATAAGCTTCTGGAGTTCATCTGAGGTATCTGATGAATAAAGAGATGAGGTGTGAAAGGTTCTGGTCTCTACTGGAAGTAAAAGTGGAATAGGCTGTGGTGTGTGGAGGGATTACAAGTCAAGAGTGACCAAGAAATAATTTTTTACCCATTACTCCTTTTATGTTTCTATGTAATGGCCTCTGTGAGTTCAGCACAAACTCTGATAAATGGTTTGTCTCACCTTTGGTAGACATTTGCAGGCTAAGGGAATGCTGTTGGGAAATTTAGGTACATTTTTCCTAGTCTTGTAAGTTATGCTTATTATATAACATGATGAGATGTAGACATTTTACATTTTTCTACAAGAAATATGTTTTATCACTTCTTTTCCAGAGGAAGTTTTAGCAAAATCTACCAAAAGTATAAATATTACATCATTTTGAAGTTGCATCTTCTTTTTTAGATATTTTTCTGTTAAGAAAATAATATAGATAATGCAAAGAAATATGGTCAAAGTTGTTCTTTGTCACAATCCTAGTGATAGTGAAAGATTAGAAATAACATGTACATAACAAAAATGAGAATTAGTTACATGCAGTGAATCTTATGAGTCCAAACAGAAGACAAAAGCCACACAAAAGAAGATATAGATATAGATGATAGACATATTAGATATAGATAGATATAGATATAGATATGGATATAGATATATCTATACAGGGAAAAAATGTATGCTTAACAAGTGTTTTGTGAGAAAAATATTGTGAGAATAATTAAAGCCTAATAAAAACTAATTTATAAATTGTATTGTTGACAAAAGGAGAGATCTCACAGAGGAAGGAAGAGACAGAGACAGAGACAGACAGAGAGACAGAGACTGAAAGACAGAGACAGAAAGACAGAGACAGAGGAAGTCTAAGAGAAAGTACCCAAGGAAGGAAGACCTTGAAATCTTGGAAGAGATTGATATCTCACTGAAAAATGTAGTTCTGCTTCTTGGATGCAGACAAGGTCCCTGGTTTGGTCAGAATGAAGGAGATCAGCAGTCATTAGGCAAGTAGAAGATAATTTTCCAGAACGTAAGTAGAGGGCTATCAGCAGCTGGTGAATGAGGTGGGCAGAAGAGGAAAGTCTTGGGCTGGAGGCAGATGAAGAGCTCTGTGAGAAATTCTGGGGTTTAGGCAGGCTATTTATGGGACACTGAAATAGAAGCAGTGGCTCAATTCTGTCCCTTGTGACTGAAATCAGGCTACTCTGAGGAACTGCGAGGGAATCAGACTGCTAATGTTGGTGAGAGACCTACAGGACAACATTTTTCTTCATCAAGAGAGACACATGTTATCTGTCTCTAGAACCAGGCTGTAAAGTTACCAAAAGTTCTCACATCTTGAACTAGAGTAGAGGTCTACCAGATGTCTACACATCTGCATGGTTGATACACCTACTCCATGCTGCAGCTAGGCAGTAAAGAGGAGCCCTTCCTCCTCTAACTTTCCAAAAGTTTGCTCTATTAAGATAGTTTACTATCACACTCTGTTTAGAAGACAAGCACTTGAAGTAATTCCATCCATTAGTATGGAAGATATATTAAAAATGAATTGAGAAGTGAACAACAATAAATAATTAACCCATATGTGATTATAGGCATAAGATGCCTCCGAGAGAGAGAGAGAGAGAGAGAGAGAGAGAGAGAGAGAGAGAGAGAGACTCTCTAAAGCAAAGAAAAGATATGCTTAAAGGTCAGTGTAAAATTTTGACTTTGTTAAGCTCAGAAGCTCAGAATTGTTCTCCTACAACATAAATCAAATTTTATTCAGTTTACCATTCTGAGTTATGTTAGGGGAACTGAGACCAAGATCACTGACACAAGTATTATTCGTGTGAGTAAAAACGTACTTTGTCTTTGACCCAGTATTCTCTTGTCTTCTGTACATGTGAGGATGTAATAGGCTCCTTTATTGTGTTTCAGAAAGGGAAACTCTCAGACTCTCCCTCGTCTGTTTTTGACTCACATAAATAACTGAGTGAATAATAAGTAAATATGTCTCTATCTTGCGCAAGCTGTCAGGTGTTATGAAAAAGGAGAAATGGGTAAATTGTGCAGAATAAGAAGGGACACTATTATAGACAGCTTAAATAGGTAGAAATTAATAGGCAGTCAGACAAGGATTGAGCCCTTGAGGAATATCAATCACATCAAAATTGTGATCATAGGTATACTTAAATAAGGCCAGGTCTCAAGACAGACATGCAGTATCCAGGCTTGTGAGTCAATTTTTTGAGGTGAAAGCAATTTGACATTATTCTACAATTGTCATAACATGGATCTATAAGCCCTGATAGGGATTAGACTTATATATCATCTGGACCCATTTCCCAATCCTTTCTAAAATGCCTTTATTTCTTTTATGTTAGCTGAAATTAGTACTACCTGCCATATACCTTTGCTACAGGTCTTCTCCATTTGAACAATATTAGCTAAGGAACTGTATTTGTAATTCTATTGGTTTATTGTAGCTTGACCCACATTGCACCCATGTTGTGATTTGGCTGTATACACATTATTGTAAAAAGAGCCTCTGTGCAAATCCAATTTTGGCATCCCCCTCCATCTGTCAAAAGCTTTTGTTCAATAAACCCTCCCTACTTTTAACCTCTTTAGTCCTGCAAATTCATTCTTCAGTAGGCAGGAGACACAAACTTGGCAATTTGACATCTAGCAGGTAGAGGTTTACTTTTCCCCATCAGTGCTGCTCTGGTGAAGCAGGTAGGTTGCTCTGCAAGGCCAACACTAAATTGAAATATGACCAACACGGAAGGAAATATCAGGGTAAAAGTTAAATGAAAAGAATTAAACAAAGCTCCGAGAATCAAGGTTGGCCTGAAGGACAGCTAGAAGGCCAGTGTGATGCAGGCTGGGGAATGAAAGTGGTGGGATGGAGTTATGCAGTAGGAGTATGTGCTACAGTGTAGGTGCCAGGGCAGGGAAGCCGGTGATGGAGCTTAAGTCGGAGAGAAATCACCTGACTCATGTCTTATGAAGATTTCTGTGGCTGTTCCGAGAAACATGGAGCAGCAGGGTTCAGAGTAAAGGACACCAACTGGGAGAGAAGGAAGCGAAGCAGGTTTAGTGATTGCAGTTTATAACATTAATCTATGGCTAAGAAAATAGTACTGAAGTTGAGTAAAACATCAAAAAAGCAGCAGTAACACATAGAAAATAGATCACTCTATGACTTAAACTCTGTACAGTAAAGGCCAAGAAGGAACAAAGGATTTTATTAGGATTCTAGGCAATACTGAAAGGTGCTTATTTCTATGCACAGAGATGAGTGCACCTGTGAGAGACAGTGAATCAGCAAATCCAGCAACGTCTTACTGTAGCCACCCGGCATGGAAAGCAGGCATGGCATTTCTCTGAGAGCTCTGACATTCATGAGAACCCAATAAAGGCTTATTCTGTTCTGGGCTAGATAATCAGATGAGGAAAATACTTGAAATTTATTGTTGAAGCTGCTAGTTATTTTTTGATTGTTTTGATTTTTTTTTGAACCTAGCCTGTTTTTCCTTCTTAAGTAGAAATAAAGTGCATAAGCACTGGGACAAGCACAAGTACCAAACTGTCTGCATGCTTTTTTGTATACTTTTAAAGACATATTTATTAAAATTTATGAGTTTTGAAGTGCTTATGTAGTCTATTTAACTTGAAAGCTCAAGTGAATAGTAATTTTTAAAAACACCATATTAAGATTTTATATTTTAAAAATTTGTGTCTCTGTATTGGCCTGATGATTTATTTATTTTTATGTTTATATATCTCTTGAGAATATATTGAATCATATTTATCTGGCATTAAAGTGCTGTACTGATATTTTCTTTAACTAATTTTTAATATAATGAAAGTAATTTTCATAAGGAAAATATTTGTGCATCTAGAAATGTTTTAGAAAGCAACTTGATAACATGAAAAGTACTGGAAAATACTAAGTTAAGTTATAAGTTAGTACACATTGTGTGATAGGATTTTATAAAAGATTATGTGTGTACTCAAATATACTGTGTTAGTCTGCTTTTCAATTCTATGACAAAGTACTTGAGAAAAACAGCACAAAAGAGGTAGATTTACTGTGCACCATGATTTCAGAAGCTTCACTCCACGATCACTTGGCCTTAACACTGTAGGCCTCAGGTGAGGTAGAAACACTTGAAAGACTATAAAGAGGAAAACTACCCACCAATGGATCCAGGAAACAGAGCAAGAGAAAGAAAGGGCCAGAGAAGAAAGGCTGAGAACCAGTGAGTCACGCGGCCCAGGCCCTCCTCTTTTCAGTTAGGCCAGCATCCTAATGACCACTTGGGTATGAGCTCAGCACGTGATAAGGTTAATCCATTGATGAAGTTAGTGCCATCACGATGCTATCATTTTCAAGAGTCCATCAGCTGGAAACTTCACTTTTGCACTTGATTTTGGAGGCACATTCTAAATCCAAACCATAAAATACATTGGAAAAATACAAATTTTGTGTGCAAGATGCTAGCAGTAGCTGAGTCAGGATTTTGTAATAAAGTTTGTCTTTATGCTTTTTGATACTTTATAAATGTTCAATCATAAGCATATGTTACATAATAAGAAGAAAAAACAGTCATTTTTTTTTTTTTCTTTACTACTTGGAATAGAACCTAGGGCCTTCCTAATGCTAGGCAAGAGTACTACTGCAGAGCTACAACCTCTGGCTTGAAAAACAGTTACTTTAAACTATAGCTTTCAGTAATACTACTTAGCCTATAACAAATTTCTAGCTCAGGACATCCAGAAAAACAGAAACATTTACACTGATGGTATTACACATCCAGCTGTAGATTAAAGAATAATATAATTAGATCCAGAGGAAGAAAGAAATATGGAGAAATGAGAGAAATTGGCCTTCCACTTTCAGAGCTATTCCAGGACTGAGATCACAGGACGAATGGGAAGAGACGGCTGTTAGGCAGATCAAAATTTTTAAATACCTGGGAACTTAGTCACACTGGTTAAGGTGGGCCTGTGAAAGCATTGATGTCTTGGGATGGGACTCCCAAGGGACAAGAAGAATGAGTGAGAAGCAATTAATTTTTTTATATAAACTTCAGCTTGGTTAACATTTCACATGAGCATCAGGAGACATTGCTTCTCAGAAATTATATTACAGTAGTCTCAGATACCTACTGTCCCTAAAAATGTAGCAAATAAAAAGAAATAATATTCCCTGGAATAAGATAATAAAATACCTCCCCCATATTCAACAATGTGCAGAATCATGTAGAGACAAGCCACTCCGAAAAAAACCAATAGAAATCTCTTATTAAATAGAAAAACAGACTCACTAGAATTCCAGACACTTAAATTATTGTAAAAAATGATTAGAAAATAAACACACTTAGAAAAGGAACATATTTGTTATATTCAAATATATTAAGATAAATTAAAAATATAAGAGAGTAAGGATGTACAAAGTTTCACTACGGATGTCTAAAATAGGTAGAAAAGTTTGTTTTTTGTTTGTAGGGATTTGTTTTGTTTTGGTTTTGGTTTTTGTAGAACTGGGGATTGAGCTCAGGCCCTTGCACTTGCCAGACAAGCACTTATTTTACTGAGCCATCTCCCCAGTCCTGAAAAGTTGATTTTGAAAAATAAAAATACTTCAAATTAATAACTGAATGTAGGAATTTGGCATTAATTCAAAAATAGTTAAAGAGAGAATTGGAAAACTGGAAAAAATCATAAGGAAAAATTCAAAAAGGAGCAGAGAGAGACAAAGAAAGGGGAAAATATTAGACTTAGAAATCTAGATGCAAGAGTGAGAAAATCTGATAATTATTATATGAATCATGGAAGGAAAGAGAAAGTGAAATAAACCACAGAAAAAATGGAAGATATAACAGTTGAGATCCATCCTAAACTTATAAAAGATATACCTTAGTCATTGAATATGCTTTTACTTATTTATTTATTCATTCATTCATTCATTTATTGGCCGAACTGGGGATTGAATTCAGGCCCTTGTGATTGCCAGGGAAGCACTTATTCTATTGAGCCATCTACCCAGCCCCTGAATATGTTTATAAAAGGTGTATCCTAGGCCCAAGTAATTTACAAATAATGTAGATATATTTCTCAAACTCATCTACAGGTTCATTGAAATAGCAGCTAACATGCCAGAGAATATTTATCTGGAAATTAGCACAGTCAATCTAAAATTTTATGCTAATGGAATGGAATAAAAGAGGCAAGCCAATTTTAAAGAAGCATAAGATGAAAGACCTTACTGTACTGGATATCAAAATTTGTTATAAATATTCAACATAAGAGATACTGTATTATGACTCAACAGCAAACTATGGAACAAAAATATTCTGAATTCATAATCACACATATAAACATTTAATTCATGATCAAAAATGTTTAGTGAAGCATTAAAGAAAAATGTTTTTCTCAGATTCTGAGTTTAAACAAATATGATTTAAGAAAAAGATTTTGACTTTTGTCTTTAACTCTGGAATAAGACAATTTCAGATGATATTGAAAGCAAAGTCTAAATCTTCTGAGGGTAATATGAACCCAGGGGTCTCACAAAAAATTTTTAGATAAAATTCATAGAAAAAAAATTCCCAAATAGGTACACAATAAAAGAAAACACTTTGTTCATTGGCATGTGTGAGGAAAGAGGAAAAGAGAACTGAGGAAAATATTAAGGGCTCACTCTTACCCTGAACTGAGGAAGCACTCCTCTAAGTGGCATGGATCAGTAGAACGATGGAGAAAATGCTGAAGAGAGATTTCCCGAAACAAGATAGGTTCATAAATATTTTAAAACTTGCTCACCCTCATAATCCTGGAATTATGAATGAAAACTTCATGGACATACAAATGTGTATACCTAGGCAACTGATGGGTATTTACTTATTTGTTTATTTATTTATTTATTTATTTATTTATTTATTTATTTACTGGCAGAACCAGAGATAGAACTCAGGCCCTTGCACTTGCCAGGTAAGAGCTTATTCTACTGAGCTATCTCCCCAACCCAACTACTGCATTCTTAAACAGGTAAGTAGTGATGCATAACCATAAGGATCCAGAAGTTTTTGGACTATAGAGTAAAAGGCCTACTGAGAAAAATACATATTTCTTCAAAATTGTTGAAAACCACTTCAGATAACATTAGCAGTATTTGCAGAATTACATCTGCACTTGGAGAAGTTTTTAAAGGATCTTTTCATACTTAATGCCAGTTCAAATAGTATAGGCATTTCAATTCAGAAAAAATAACCCAATATAGTCCAATAGTCTATAATAGCAGTGGGTTATCAGTAGAACTGACAATTGTCAGAAGTTGTTGACTTGAGCCTTTTACAGCTCAATATATTAATACACTTCATACATCTTGGTTATACTTTTCTGCTACATGGTTAAGACCTAGTTAAAGCAAGACCTGTATAATTAAAAATGTAACTTTTGTGTCTGACAAGATTGGTCAAATCCCCTCAGGGTTTACCATGAAATCATGTACAGCATCTTTAGATTTTTGTCACTGTCAGCCATCTGGATGAGTCATGACCATTGCTTGACCAATTTGCTTTCTGTAAAAGTCTGAGAGAATTTTTTCTCTTTGGATGACTCTCCTTACACACAGGATACATTGTAAATCACTTTCATCTGTGGCTCTGTAATCTCCTTGATCAGAAAATTTGGAACACCACTGAGTTACAGGATGTCACAGCAAAGGTTTTCTTATTAATTTTGATTACCACAGGTTTTATTTTTACTAGTGCTTCATTCCCAGAAAAATATATGGCCCAAAGTGTCATATCTCATAAACATTTGAAAACAAAAAGCTCAATTAGGTCTCACAAGGGTCTCCAAACAAGACACCAGCTACTACTGGCAGTCTGTTCACACCTACAACATTTTAACCTACAACCACAAGAGGGCCAGATTCCCAGTTTTCCTAGCTCTTCCATAAATATGTCTTATGTCCCATATTGGTATAGTATTCTTATAATAGTTTAATGTACATTTAAGTACTCCTCTGGTAAAAATTTACTTTCTTGTATAGATTATCAATAAAACCTAAATGATAGAAAATAAGAATTAAATCTGCACATTTTATGTGCCCTAGTATTGCATTCATAGCTACATACACACCAGAAATGCATATTGTTGCTAACCTATAATATATAAGAATATATGTGGTGATATAATGTATAAAAGCTCAATACTAGCAAGGACATTAATATCCATCTACAATAAAGTAAATAACTGGACTGAAGTAATATTCAGTGTTCATAAAATGGAGCACTGTTGAGATAGAAGACAATGACTTATTTATAATGTTATAAGAATTAATGTGTATTTAAGGAAGTGTGACATAGGTGAAAGTATGTTGTACAATTCTGTTTATACTAAGTAAGAAATAAATTAATATTCACAATACTGTATACATTTGCACTCTTAGATGATAAATATAAAAATAATTGTTTTAATGAAATTTACTCTCAGAGGAGATAAAAAGAATCTATAATGTAGGGTGCCTTTTCATTACAAGAGTGATACCTGATCATTACAAGAGTGTTTGTTTTATAATGATTTGTTAGGATGGGCATATTTTATGTACGTTTTCTGTTTATGCCATATTTCACAATAAAATGTATGTAAAATTAAAAAAATAATTTAGAGAAAAGTCTCTCAAATAAATGTAATGTATGTATTCTTTGTGTTTTCTTTCTTTCTTTTTATTTCTTTCTTTGTTTCTTTCTCTGTTGCTTTCTTTCTTTCTTTCTTTCTTTCTTTCTTTCTTTCTTTCTTTCTTTCTTTCTTTCTTTCTTTCTTCTTTCGTTCATTCTTTCTTTGTCTTTTTGAGATAGGGTTTCACTATGTACTTCAGGCTGACATTGAACTCACTTTGAAGCCCAGACTGGCTTGGAACTCCCAGTGATTTTCCTGTCTCAATGTCCTGAGTACTGGGATTATAGGCCTGTGCCACCACACTCAGCCTGTTATTTGTTTTTCTAAAGTCAATAAATATTTATTTTATAACTAAGTTTAATAGGTGCTATGCTAGGTGCGTATGAGTCAGAGCTGCATAAGACTTGGTTCCTTCCTTCCAGAACTAACACTGCAATGAGGGGGAATTAACATTGAAAAGTCATTGTTATTTTCTCTCCTATGTATGACCCAAAAATATCTATTTATACACGCATTTTTCTTTTCCTTTTTTTTTTTTTTTTTTTTGGTTTGTTTGCTTTTGTGGTACTGGGAATCAAACTTGGGACCTCACACTAGCCAGGCAAGCACTTATGCTGCTGAGCTAAAAGCTGCTTTTGCTGGACTATCAGTTGTGTATCCTTGTTGTTAGCAGAGGTTAGAACATTGTAATTTTTGTACAGCTTGAATTTTAAATTGTTTTATACATAAGAATCATCTTACTGAATTGTTCAAATAAGTAGACTATTCCAGGAGTAATTTTTGTGATCACCTTTAGATGCACATGCTTATTTTTTATTACAGAATATTTAATTAACATATATTTCATGAATTAAAGGTATACAACATGATGTACATATAAAATATAAAACAATTTCTCTTTTATTTTAAAAAGAGTAAAATATCAGATAAGACATTAAAAACGATGCAGAAATTTTTTTAAAAGATAGGAATTCAACAATGGCTGTTGCATCACACATTGCTGTCTTAAAGTAGTTGCACACAAAACCAGACATAAGCATGCAAAATATGTCAAAATAAAATTTTTAAGCATTAACTACTCCCTTAAAAAAGGTGGCTGTGGTGGCTCCAGCAGCAGCAGCAGTAGCTATGGCAGTGGCAGAAGGTTTTAAACACTTCCAGGAAACAAATTTTAGCAAGACAGGAGAGCCAGACAAGTGACAGAGAAGCTACAGGTTACAACAGATTTGTGAACTCAGTCAAGCACAGTGGTAGCAGGGCCTAGCTGCTACAAAGAAAGTATGTTTTAGACAATACTCATGCATATGGGCAAAAAACTTGAGGAATGTATAACAGGTAATTTAATTTCTATTCTGTGGAAAGTGTAAAGCATTCCAACAAAGGGTTTTAATGTAGACCTTCTTTTGCACCCACACTGTTGATTGTTAAATATAATAGTCTGATCATGATGCTGATAAATGTGTCTTTTTTTAAAAAAAAGAGAGAAATTAGTAGTACAATCATCTTAGCTATCCTACATGTATACATACAAAATTTTTCTCCTTTTTTCTCTTTTTTCCTTTCCCTCATCCTATGTGTATTTCTTTTTAGCAGTTTTTTCCATTTTACTATATCTATCATACCTTTCATATTTTATTTACTATTTCAGATTTTTACAATAGAGTGAGAATACAGTATTTACACATGTGGGTCTGATTTACTTCACTTATGAGTATAGACTCTATAGCTGCATCCATTTACCTATAAAAGCCTTGAAATTTTTTTATAGCTGAGTACTACTCCATTATATGAAACTGCATCTTTTCTTTTTATTAATACATGCAATAAAAAGTCTGCAATTCAGACTCATAGTGATCCTCCTGCTTCAGCCTCTTATTGCTGGGATTACAGACTTATATCACACTTGATTTTGGAGCCCTTGTGCCAACATGGTATGTGTTACTGGGGTCTGAACTTGGGTCCTTGCGCTTGACAGGCAGGCACTTAGACTGATGAGCTATCTCCTCAGCTCACTGCATCTTTTTTATCCATTCCTCACTTGATAGACATTTGTGTTATTTCCAAGATTTAGCTATGACAAATTGTGCTGCTATACATATAGGTGCACATATAACACTATGGTATTATGCTTTCAATTGTTTTGATAAAATACCCAGGAAGGGAATAGCTTGGTTGAGTCAGCCTTCTAATCTTACATTTTCTAAGAAATCTCCACACTGATTTCCACAGTGGTTGTACCAGTATACACTCCAAAACAACAGTGGAGAAGGGTTCCATTTTTACCCATAGCCTCTTCATATTTGTTATTGATTGATTTCTTTATGATAGCCATTCTTTCAGGAGTGAGATGGAATCTGTGTTGTTTTAATTTTGATTTCTAAATGACTGATGTTGCTGAAAAGGTTTTTATGTATTTATATGCCATTTGCATTTCTTCCTCTGCAAGTATGTATTGATCTCAGATGCTTATTTTTTGGATGGGGTCTTGGCATTTTGAGGACTTGCTTCTTTTTAATGCTTTACATATTCTAAATGGAAACCCTTTGTTAACAGACTGAATTTGAATATTCATTTAGTTGTACATATTGTGAAAAATCTTCTTTAATTTTATCAGTGATCCACTGTTTGTCCAGAAGAGTGTTATTTAATTTCCAAATGTTTGTGGAGTTTTTGCAGTTTTTTCTGCCATTAATTTCCAATATCATTGCCCTATGGTCATATAATATGCATGGCATAACTTCAGCTCCTTTGTGTTTACCTAAGCAGGTTTTATGGACTAGTATGTGGTTTATTTTAGATAACATCCCTTGTGAAGCTGAAAAGAATGTGTATTCAGATGTTATGTGGAACATTCTGTAGAAGTTTACTAAGTCCATTTGCTCAAATCCTTGGTTCTATTATGCTACTTCTTTGCTAATTTTTGTTTGTCTAGTTGATTCATATCTTTGAGACAATGGTTGTTAAGATTGTCTGCTTAGATTGTGTTGCTTTTTATTTGATTTTTCATGTCAATTAAAATTTGTCTTATAAGAGCTGGCCTGATAGCTCAGTGGATTAAAGCACCTGCTTAGGCAGACTCAGGAGCCAGGGTTCATTCCCTGGCCTACCATGCTGGCCCCACACTCAAGGCATGCTGAGATAGCTAAGGAGACTGAATGTGGTGGCGCATGCCTATAATCCCAATGCTTCGGAGGCTGAAGAGCAAGAGGATTACTATGAGTCCTATCTCTGTAGTGAGACCCTGTATATCCTGTACTAATTACCAAAAAAGTCTTACATACTTGGTTATCCCATATTTGGTGCACATGTATTTATGATTGGTATATCTTCCTCTTATAGTCTTTCCTAAGAGTTATGTATTTATCTTCTTTATCTCATTTCATCCTTCTTGGTTTCAAGCTCACCAAATCTGGGAACAGAATAGCTAACTCTACTTTTCTGTGAGATCCCGGCACACAGAGTATTGTTTTCCATCCTATGACTTTCACCTTATGAATTTCCTTTTGAGTTAAAGATTTGCTTGCATACAGGATATTGTTAAATTTTGTTTCTTGATCCACTCAGCCAGTCTATTTCTTTTAATTGGTGAATTGAGGCCATTGACATTTATAACTGATATGTATTGGGTTATTTTGTCATGTTATTTTCCTGCTTTGGTTCCCCACTGTGGTTGTTGATACACTGTCATTGTGGCAGGCCAGCAGGGTCCAACCTGGAGCACAATTGGTTCCACCTTGAGGTGCTATTGGGCCAGCACTGGGGTGTGATTGGTTTCACCCTAGGTCCATGGGCCACCAAAAAGTGACTCAGCATTAAAAAGTGTATATACAGCAGTTGAGGAAGATTCCGGCTGGCCACCCTGCCTCACTTCTTTGGAGAAGTCCCAGTCCTTGGAGGAGCTTGATCTTTGCAGCCTCACGACTTTGGAGGAGTGCCAATCTTCGCAGTGGAGCGCTGGTCCTTGCAGTCAGCATAGAAGGAAGAGAGAGGCTTGATGGACGCTGCCCCTGCTGCTCCTCCTCTGCTTTTCATTGTTTTCTGCCACTATGAACTGCTGTTGTTTGCCTTGGAGACAGCGGAGTATGAACTGAAACCTCCACAAACTTTGAGTTAAATAAACCTTTCCTTCCTTCATTTGGAGTGTCGGGTGTTTGTTCCGGCAATGAGCAAAAAGTAACTAAGACACCTACTTTTCCTTTGTGTTGGATTTCTTGCCCTGCTTGCTGGTTTGTTACTATTGTTCTGTGGAATTATGGTCATTTTGATCTCTTTCTAGAATACCTCTCAGTCCTTTTGGCAGGGTTGATTTGGTGGTCATGAATTTCTCTAGCTTTTCTTTGTCATGGAAGTATTTTACGTTTCCACCAATTTTGAAAGAGTTTTTCGCGGCATGACAATCTAGGTTTGAAGCTGTTCTTTTTTTCAGGCCTTGAAAAACTTTCCTCTTCTTGACTTGATGTTTTGTGCTGAAAAGTGTGTTGTGATTTTGGTGGGTTTTCTTTTATAGGTGATCTTTTTCTTTTATCCAGTAGTTTTTAGCATTTTATTCTTCTGCTGAATTCCTAGCATCTTTATTATTATATGTATGGGTATAGACCTATTTTGGTTGACGATAATTAGAGCTCTATATGCCTTACCTATCTGCCCATGCTTGGGAAGTTTTCTGCTATTCCTTCTGCAAACAGCATTTCTATATCATTTGTGTTGACTTCTTTTTTATTGACACCTGTAAGTTTTATATTGCTCCTCTTTATGTCATCTTGTAGCTGTTGAATTATTATTTCCTAGTTCCTTATTATTTTAAAGAGATTTTTCCTTTCCTTGTCACTAGCTACAATGATGTCTTCAAGGTCTGAAAGTCTGCCTTTAGCTTCATTCAAAAGATTTTTCCAGGGGCTGGTGAGATGACTCAGTGGTCTAAAGCACCTACTTAGAGCAAGTTTAGCAAGGCACAGGGACCACTGTTCAATCCCCCAGCACCACATGCCAGCCAGCACCGCCCCCTGGTGGGCTGAGCTGGCCACACACACACACACACACACACACAAAGGAAAGAAAGAAAGAAAGAAAGAAAGAAAGAAAGAAAGAAAGAAAGAAAGAAAGAAAGACAGAAAGCAAGCCTTAAAAAAAAAAAAGTCAAGGCCAGGGAGATAGCTCAATGGAATAAGCGCTTCCCTGGCAAGCGCAAGGCCCTGAGTTCAATCCAAAGAAAGGCAAGAAATTAAATAATAAATAAATAAATGTTTAAAAAAAGATTTTTCCAGATTTTAATGAAATTTAATTTTCTGGATATCTCTTTGAATTTGTTTCATACATTGTAATTCTTTTCTATATTGTTCATTCAAGTTTTATAATTTTTATTTATTTATTAATTTTGTGTGTGTGTGGCCAGCTCAGCCCACCAGGGGGTGGGGCTGGCTGGCATGTGGTGCTGGGGGATTGAACAGCGGTCCCTGTGCCTTGCTTGGCCCAGCCTGTTCTAAGTAGGTGCTTTAGACCACTGAGCCATCTCCCCAGCCCCTGCTCATTCAAGTTTTTCATTACTTTTCTATGATCCTCTATTTTATCTATGTCTTCTTTACATATGATCAGAAAATCTTTCATTATGATTATTTTATTTTTGGGGGGGCTGGGGAGATGGCTCAGTGGAATAAGTGCCTCCCTGGCAAGCTCAAGGGCCTAAGTTCAATCCCTGGTTCCACTAAATAAATAAATAAATAAATAAATAAATAAATAAATAAATAAATAGAGTGAGTCTGGGGAGAGTCACATGAAGATGATTATTTTATTTTTTTAGTGGAGAGATTATTCCTGATCTGATTTTGTCCATACCTACCTGGGGATCAATGGTTTTTAGAAAGTATTTCCCTTTAGAAATTCCATCAGATATTAACTCACACATTCTTATATTTTATGACAAATTCTTATGGAGGTAATGAATATAATGGATCAGTCAGAAAGATGCTACACAAAATAAATCAGTTAAAAGATTAGCTAAATATATGTGAATATGGTGATTGTTTCAATTTAGAAGTGGAAATAGAGTCACTGTAGAAAAATTGTATGTTAATGATTTTCATAAATATAACATGTACAGTGAATTGTAATAATATGGGTATATAACGATCCATTATTCTAGGTATACATACTTTAAATTTCCTTTCCTGATAGTGTTAAAAACCTTACTCAGAAGCTCTTCAATTTTATTTCTTTTGATTCTGTTCTTTATTTGTGCAATTATTTATCTCATTTTGAGTTCATTCCTAGTTGTGACTTGCTCACGGATTGTAGTAGGTTTTTGAAATATGTGCTAATTAGAGAGTTAGTTTTATTAGTCTCCTAAAATTTTTAAATTTGCCAGTTATTTAAGTTCAGCTAAGGGTATTGATTTTCTGCTTCAAAGATGAAGAATTATACAGTTTATGGCTGTTACCATGGCTGCTTCAGTTGTAATTGCAGTTACATGTGTGGATGCTGAGTTGGAACTTTAGATGTGTACTCCTACAGGCACTCCCTACAGAGCCCCTTTGCTCAGCTCTCCTTGTCCATCCAGGGCTCAGGCAAAATGCATGAGTCCACATGCACACAAGAAATTGAGTCTTCTGCTTCACTATCATTTTGAGAGTACTTAAATCTACTGTTTCTTTCCATATCTCATCACAAATAACTTTACTATAGAGATAATCACCTTGCTTTGTGAAGAAAGAATGATTAGTCATTCAAAGACTTAGTAATTTAAAACTTTCATAACATTGTCTTTTAAATGAACAGAGCAAAATAAGCTTTATTTTTCCTTAAAAACATATTTAGATAAGGAAAAATGAAATAAAAGCTTGCATTTGTTTTGAGCTCTTTTTTAAAACAAATACTGTTTTGGATACAACATTTTATCCAAAATTACATTTTGGATTTTACCTGAATTTTTTCCACCCACATATCTGGTACAACTTTGATTTATAAACTTTAAAGTTTGTAAATCAGAAAAGGGTCAAATCACAAGGGCTGTCAAAGGAAGAACAGACTAAAATATACATTCATGAATACCAAAAACTTAAACAAGTTTAGAATTTACAGCTGCCCCAAGGAAGCAATAACTAATACACTGAAAATTTACCCATTTCATGCATCTATTTTGCTTGTTTTACTACTTTCCTTTTCGTGAAAAAACACATTTATTTCAGCAGCTGTCATTTCTATTGGCATTTGTGTGATTTCTGAGCTATGCATGAAAAAGACACATATTTCTACTTTACAATTTTTATCGAAAATTATTTCTTTTCCAAATTTATATCATTATTGTTTCATACTAAAATTATTTTCATTGCCCTTTTTTCCTTATCAGTCACTTCAGAAAATGAGTACTGTAGTTTATTTAGTCTAACATCTGCTTTAAATCTTTTCCAACTGCAAGTTGATGACATTTTATCATTAACTATAAAGAGGAACAAGTGGACGTTTTTCGAATGCAGATCACATCGAAAATTATTCAAAGTGAATAACACTGCAAATCACATTTCAATGACGCCACCCTCATGAATACTCCATGCAGCTCACAGCTGTAACCTAATGAGTGCTCATATTGTTCCTGGGAGTGAGTAAAGTGGTGTGAACAAATGATTATTTTTAGATATATGGTAGTTGTATAACTTTAGTAGAGTAAATAGGAGCAGGTGGCTTCTCAGTCTCTATTTCCCCGAAGAATGAGAGTAAAGATGCCAAGCCTTGAATTTCATGATATTTTACTAAATAAAACATTAGATTATAATACAAAGGAATAATACTAGGTACTTCATGCTTTTGCCTACTTAGTTTTTATTCCAGTCTCTCCTAATCAGAATACATGCATTTTAATTCAGTTTTTGATCTTGCATTTTAGATGTGCTTATCTCTAGTACCCATTTCTGATGTGGACCTGGATATGAGCTTACTCTTCAGAACATTATTTTCTCTTAATAAAGTAATTGAGTCCATAATTTATAAATAACCCATCTATTTACTGTTCTCTGTACCACTTTCCTCTCAATCTTCCTCTGAGGCACATTTCCTGCTTAACAGCCTTCAAACTTGTGCCAAGGTTGGATGTATCATCCTAAGACATTTAGTGCTGGGACAGGAAAAGGATTATAACTATTCATCACAGTAGAACTGCTTTGCACTTTCTTTGAAGTTAGGACTGAGAACATTAATCTGAGTATCTCATAGGGAAGCTGGATGGAATGAAGATCTACAGAAACACCAAAGTCGATTGAATCTGCAAAGCTAGCACTTTTAGGCTGAGCCATCAATGTAGCAATCACAGTTCACAAGGCCTCTAGAGTGGACAAAATATCCAGTATCTCAAGAGCTATTCAGCCCTGCAGTTTATATTAACAGGGAAATAATGGTTAAAAATTGAGATATATTTTTTCTTCCACCTAACCCTATAAAGAAATCTTCCTTCCTTAACCAACACCAAAACCACAGAACTGCTAGGTAACAAATGTGTACTTCATAAGGTCTTAATTCCAGAGACTATTTCTAATTACTTAGCAGTTAACATGCAAAACAAATTTGGAAACTGTTACTCAGTCCATACAGTAACGCACAGAAAAATGTGCTCCAGACATTACTATAATTCTGTGCTTGAATTTGGATGCAATTTTGGGTGTGACATGAGATTATCTATCTTGCTGGAATAAGGTGAATATATTTTTAGTTAAACGTAGAACTACTGGGAAGTTTCTGGAGTATGTGATCCTAAGGCCTACATAGTTTCCCCCTGTTTTTTATGACCTTACCTGTCCTTTCATCTGGCCAGGTACTTTTTAGACCATCTCTTCACTGAGATTTGGCTCAAGTTTCTCCTCAAGATTAGTTCTGTATTATAGGTTTGGCAAGGAAAATCACATGGGTAAAGTATCATTCTTGTTATATCACCAGAAAAATGTACCTTATCAACATGATTTGTGGTTGTTGAAACTGACCTTTGACATCAGGATGAAATAGTATTTGTCCATAACCCCACATTCTTTGAAAGGTATTTACTTGTGCTGATGGACTGGATAAGTATGTTGTGTTCCTTGAGTACTTGTGTAAATTATGTAGAAATCTTGAAAGGGATAGTCTATTCTCCATTAATGTATTCATTGAATCGTCTATGTATATAATGTAAATTCATAAATAAATATATATATTATCTTGAGTTATAATGTAAGGTATATTTGGTTTCTCAAATTATTCCTGCTTTCTCAAATAGATGCTTTTTCAGTTGTCTTCTCTGGCCTTTACGTATAACCAGAACTCTAGATTTTTCTTTTCCCCTATATACTTCCTCATTTCCTTACTTTATAAGATGTTGCATGCTATGTTCATGCTCTCTGTGCCAGCCTGAGAACAGCCATTTCTCCAGATCTGGTTCTGATGGTTGGAGATAAGTGCTAGAAGAAAAGACCTGGGAGCTGGGTGTGTTTGTTTTATTTGAATGGCTGTGATTTCTATGTCCTCTCAGCTAAATGAGAAAAGAAACAGTGCAAGCTAACCAGTACATGTACCAATATGAATATATTTTTGTCTTTTTAAGCACTTTTTTTTTTTTTTTTTTTTTTTTTTTGTGGAGCTAGGGATTGATCTCAGACCCTTGTGCTTGCCAGGCAAGCACTCATTCTTCTGAGCCATCTCCCCGTGCCACTATGTGTGTAATAAAGGAAGCATAAATATATAGAGAGGGCTGGGGAGATAGCTCAGTAGAATAAGCACTTGTCTGGCAAGTGTAAGGTCCTGAGTTCAATCCCTGGTTCCGCCCAAAAAAGAAAAAAAGGTCTATATAGATGCTTCCACTGATAATCAATTCCCATACAGGCCATTCTAGCCTTCTACTCTTGATTTAATGTAAACCTGAACTCCACCATTAAGAAATATGGCTATCTGGTTTGATTAATTCCAGTACAAAATGTGTTACGTCAGGACTGTTAACACATACCTACATGAGGAGCCACTTCATGGAAGCAGTACAATGCTTGGGTCCTTTCATTTTCCCTTCAGTCTTCCAGAATTCATACATTTCCAAGTTTACTTAGATAAAAAAATCTACCTCAGTAGAGTGATTCATACATTTGCAGCAGAGTTAGATTAATTTTGTGTCATTTTCCACTTCATTCTGAAATTCTCAAATTCCTAAATGATTTGTAAAATAATTAATATCTAATAATAATTCATTGAACTATAAAATCTTATTATTTAGAAATTTAAGTATGCATCTATGTATCATCAAGTTAAAATATACACTGCAATTTGTTTTTTCCTTTGTATATTTGGTACCTGGTCTCACTACACAGCTCGGACTGCTGGTGATATTCCTGCTTCCAGTCTCCCCAGCGCTGGGACTACAGGCATGCGCCACCAGGCCCAGAGTCATCGCTGGCTCAGGGCGTCCTGGGGGTGGGGCCAGCACGGCCTGCTGGACCAGGGCTATAAACCTGGTCCCTGCTCTTACCAAAGCAGGCGCTTAGTCCCCTTAGCTGTCTCACCGGCCCCACTGTAAAAATATTTTAACTAACCTGAAACAATTCAGTTTTACTCTTGCAATCTTCCAGACCATTACACTCATGAACCTTTAGAAACTATTGATTTGTGTAGTGTCCTTGCAATTTTGCCTCTTCCAAAATGACACAAAAATGAAATCATGGAGTAGCATCAAGTTTAGACTTCCTTATTTACACTTTCCAGTTAAAATGTATCTTTGTCTTCACATGCTTTTCTAGCACAACATTTTTGTCTGTAAAGAGAAATCTATCGTACAGTGTACAATATATTATTTATCCATTTCCCAACTGAAAGGGCATCTTGACTGTTTCCTGCTTTTTGGCGATAAAGATGCTGCAGATATGCAGGTATTTGTGTGAATGAACTGTTTAAAGTCACTGGGTGAACACTTAGAGGTTCCTCCCCACCCTGTCCCGCCCCGCCCCTGCTCTCCCCTCCCTTTGTTTTTTTCCAGAACTGGGGATCAAACTCAGGACCTTGCACTTGCCAGGCTGGCTCTCATGCAGCTGAACTCACTCCCTGGCACGTGAAAGTATGTTTCTTGATCATAAGATAAACTAGATGTGGTTTTGGAAGACAGAGGTAAACTGCCTTCTGATTTAGCTACTATATATATATATATATATACCTATTCTGTATTTAGGACAGTTGTTTACAGGGCCTACAGGGTCTCACGATGTAAATCAGACTTGTAATGATTCTCCGTTTTCACCCTCCCAAGCGTACCACCATGCCCAGTCTCAATCGCCTGCTCAGCTAGTCCCGGGATAGGGCCAGCATAGCACAGAGGGTGGTGGGTGGAGGGGGATCGAACCTGGCCTCTGTGCTCTGCATAAGCAGGCGCTTGATTCTGCTGAGCTAACATTGTACTTTCTTAACAGAAACAAGTGAAAGTTCTTTTTGCTCTGAATTCTCATAGGCATCCCTCATTTTGGAGATTTCAGTTATTCTAATAAGCATATAATAGTTTTTCACAATATATTTAATTTTCAATGATAAGATTTTATCATTTGCTTTTTTCTTATCTTTATATCATTTTTGGTTCTGCATCCATTTTGATCTTTTGCACATAATTTAAATTTCATTGATTTTTATTTTTTTAATTTTGAGGTTTCTTTGTATATTTTGTATACAAATCCATTATTGAGTGTGCATTTTGCAAGTATTTTCTCGCTGTTTGTCTTATCTTAATTTCTCTTGCTAAGGATTTTCATAGGGTAATTATAATTGAGTTCAACTTAATTTTTTTCCTTTTATTAACATGTATTTAGTGTTATATCAAAAATTCTTCACAAAGAGCACATAGATTTCCACTGATATTTTGTCTAAAAGTTTTTAACTCATAATTCATATTAAAATAGTGATCTATTGGGTTGGGATTAGTTCAGTAGTAAAGCACTTGCCCAGCATGTGTGAAACCCTTGAACAACCCCTAGAACCACAAAACAAGCAAGCAAAATAAAAGAGGAATTGATTGTTGTTCCATTTTGAGTCAACTCTGTGAAAAGTCTAAGATTTATTTCTGTTGTGGCTTAAATCTAGTGTTCACTCTAACTGTTCACATGCTCAGAGGAGGGAATGTTGGAAGATTATTGGATCCCAGTACAACACCAGTAGGCTAATCCAGCGATGAGTTCATGGGTGAATGTGCTGATAGGGGATGGGACCAAGGGCCAGGCCACCGGGAGCAAGCCCTAGAAGAGCATCTTCTTGGAGCTCGCTTCTTCTTTTGCTCTTTTCTTCTTGGTTGCCAGCCGGTGAATACCTTTCATCCACCCGACGTATCTGCCATACTATTTCTGCCTTGGAGCAAATCAACTGTGGGTTAAATTTCACAAAAACCATTAGCCAAAATAAAGCTCTGCTCCTCTAAGTTGTTTGTGCTTGGTATTTTGTCTGATGGATAGAAAAGTGAATATGTAACTTCATGATCTGTACATGGATATCCAATATATTCTTTTAATAATTTTATTGAGCAACAAATAGCAATGAGACAGTTTCAAAACAGATTACTAGGACAGTTTCAATAATTAATACATTGCATATTGTCTTCTTAGTGGTTATTCATAGTACAAGATGCAGACAGGATATCCAATATTTTGAAAGCCTATTTTTTTTCTCCAAATAGTTGCCCCTGTTCCTTTGTCAAAAATCAGTTCCTTCTATTTGGGGAGTTGAGGCTATAAATAAGATCTCTGAACTATTCCATAGATGAATCTTCCTCTTTTTTAGTCAGTATCATGCTGGTATTATCTTTATATGAAATATTTTTCCTTCTTTCAGGATGAATGGTCTCCACCATATGGTTCAACGTAAGATGTTTGATTTTTACTTTACAGTGGTGTTAAAGAAATACGTGTTTCAGCAAAAACTATGTTCTGAATTTTGATCTTTCCCTGGTTTGGTGAGATATGCTTTATTTCTCCCTGTTCCTTCTTGGCAATGGCAGCAAGCAACAATTTTAAAAGCCTTATGATCACAAGGTAAATGACCAATGGTTTACCATGTACAAATCCATGACGGTTAGCACTTGCTAGGCTAAATGTATTAAGTGCATTTTTACTGTATGATATTTTCAAATCAAAATGTGCCTATTAGGACAGGATCCCACAGTACATTGAAGTGTATCTGTACTGTATCCTTGTCCTTATTCTTCTGTCTTTCAATATATAGATTTAGCGAGGTCATAATCACACATAGCTTGTTAGAACTTTGAAAGGATTTACACTGAAGAATCCACAGATAAAATTGAGAAATATTTAAATTTAAAATTAATATTTCTAAAACATGCACTATCATCATTTAATGGAGAGCTGTGATTTTTTCGTAACTGTTTTGTATACTTCTGCAAATGTACTGCACATACTTTGTCAGATGTGTGCTGAATATTTTACTATATGAACATTTCATAAGTTTTGCTAGTCTTTAAATGTGAAATTCAAATTATTCATTGGTGATATATACAGAAAAGCAGTTGATTTTGCATATTAAACTCATATCAATTTAACATGCTGCACTGACTGATCAGTTCTTTAATTAATTTTTGTTTTTATCTCAACATTAGGAAAAAAGTATCTTTCTTTCTCAACATTAAGTTATAGTGAAAATATAACATATTGCAACACCAAGTAGGAGGATGTTATGCAGAACAAATCATAAATGTGAAGGTTAACATTCCTAATAATTTTTTGGTGTGATGGAGAGAGGAAGGTGAAGATCTTCAACAAATGAAAGTGAATGTTTCACGCCTACCCACTTTCTTTTCTACCTTATCCGGTAATCTGAACAACTACTTTGAAGATAACACTTTGAAATGTAATATAATAATCATAGTTATTCTGCTATGACTTTGTTTCGAAATTCTGTATTACTTTTATTGTCTTTATTTTCTCTGTTAAGAAAACAAATGGCAGCATAGATAAAAGAAAGTTTGATGGAATTATATTCATGAAATACAGAAAAAGTTAACAAGTTGAAATACCACTGCAACACTGTTTTCATTCTGGGGTCTCTCAAGGAAGGAGAGAATGTCTTTGTTTGACAAAGCTGTAGGAATAGCAATGTCTTTGGGTTCCGGCAGGGTTTTAGTGAGAATTATGGAAGAAACTGTTAGGGAATAGGTAAAAGATAATTAGATTATACAGGTGTCAGAACATGAGTTATAATGGGAATAGCAGTCTGAACAATCAGTAGGTAGAAAGTGCTGTTGATCAGTAGATACACGGAGGTTTGCCATATTTCACATTGGGTGTGTATGTAGGATGTAACTGGCTTCTCTGAGCTTTTTACTTTTGGTAGTGACTGAGACATAAATCATGATGAGAGTGATTTTAATGTCCTTCAGGTAAAGGAAAACCTTATCACATCCTCCTGAGGGTCCTCATAAGACGTCAGTGAGATATTTGATTTCATGGCTATGGCAGAGCTCATTGGCAAGGCCCTTGAATGCCTACAGGCTTTTAAATTACATCAGTATGTGGTGTTCCCATTTGCAGCAAGCAATTTATTTGGCATCAAATGTCATCTGTCCTTCTTTAAAACTTGCTGTAGAGAATGCATAGTCAACACTGGGATAGGATGTGCCAAGAGTGCCCTCATATAATTTTAAACTGGTGGTCAGTTACTATCTTCTTATAATTTGAAAGAGGGGGCTGAAGCTACAATGGAAAAGTCTCAACATAGGCACCATTTTGAAGAACTCAATGTTATTTTGTTGTTGTTGTTGTTGTTCCAGTGTCACCAAGCAGCTTCCCGTATCCTGGTATTTATTCTGTGTTGTTTTTTAACCTCAGCACTCTTTTCTCCTTTTTGGCTAGGTCTAACTGCCCTGTATCTTTGAAAGAGACTCAGTTGGCATTAGGAAGAGCATTTAACTTGGCAATTTCCCATTGGTTTTTAATGACTATCATACCTTTAATCCTTTTAAGGCACTTGTATTTCAGAGATAGGATTGTTTAATCAAGAGTAACAAATCCTTAATAGCGCATGGCTGAGAGAGGTTAACTTTCCTAATCCTCATCAACAAACTCGTACACCAACTATTTTAAAATGGCAGTTAAAAATTTTATTCATTTGTTGCTCTATGGGCACTCAGTTCAAATAACTAAAAAGTAATTTTTTAACATTTTTACTTTAATAGTACTGAAGTTAAATTGTTTAAATTTTTAGATTTTTACTCTCTCTCTCTCTCTCTCTCTCTCTCTCTATATATATATATATATATATTATAATATAATATATATATTCAACAATGCTTAATTTAAAGAATAAACCATGAAAATCCCTTTCAGAAAAACATTTGTGTTTTGAGAAATATATGCACAATTCCAAACTTTCTTCAGAATCTATTATGGTGAAGTAAGTGAGATTTGCTGTCACTTGCTACTTCTTTTACTAATCATTTGCACCCTGCAGTTTTGAGTTTTAAATATTATGTATATTTTTGTGTTCAGTGGCATAAGTGCTTGCCTGGCAAGCACAAGGTCCTGAGTTCAATCCTTAGTATCAGGGAAAAAAAATGTAGTTTAAAAGTATATTCTTTTCAAATAACTTTATTTAAGAGAAAAAGAATATATTTTTATGATAGAAATATAATCAACACAAGCATTTAATCACTGTTATGTATTTGTCAGATTTCTCCTTGCAAGAATCAAATACCTGACACTACAACTTACAGGAAGGGAGATTTCGTTTAGCTTAGAGTTTCATATGTTCAGTCTATGCTTGGAGAGATTCAGACCACAGACATCATGGCAGAAAGTCATGGTGAGACACAGCTGCTCACTTCATGGAGGACAGGAGACAAAGTAACAAGCAATGCCAGAGACAAAGTGGTCAGGGACCAGAGATAGTCACCAAGGCCGTGCCTCCCTGACCCAGCCAGACTCACCCCACAATGTGATTCACCAATTAATGTCCCTAACCCAACCAAAGTTGGAAATGAAGCCTACATTCACCTTCCTGACAATCAAACCCAGCTCTCAAGTCACACTTAATCTCAAAATAAAAACATTAGCTACTTTTCACTCCCTGTAATAATGAAACTGTTCTTGGAACAACTGGAAAATTCATTAATTCTTTCATCAAAATCTTAACAGTTCCAGCATTGCCCAGAGCAGTATTCCAAATCCAAACTTTCTTCTAGGCTTAGAAGCAAAGGCTCAGCTGTGATTCTCTAAAATGTGCCCTAAAAATCCAAGAGCAAGATACATTACCCCATGATAC
>NW_004524902.1:518700-528879 GCF_000260255.1 Octodon degus
CACACACACACACACAAAGTATAACATGCATGGCCTCTAGTTGAACTCAGAGTATTATCCTCATGTTCAATTAAAACCTTATGATCCTGGCCTTTACTATTTAAGTTTATATCAACATTCTGGTGTTCTCAGCATTGACCAGATTCACTCTTTAAGCTCTGCTAACAGACTTCTAGTGTTTCTTAACCTATATCTCCTACTTCTTCCAAACTCCTCCCACAAAGCAGAATTGAAGATTACTAAGTCATGTAGTCCAGAATAGTAACAGCAAGACCTCCTTTCTCAGGTGTAACTTTACTACATTGGTCATCTTTCCAACTGCTGGCACAAAATACTTGAAACTCAAAATTTAAGGGAAGAATATTTAATTTTATTCATGGGCTTGGGAAGTTTAGTTCCTCTTCAGCTGGGTCCAATTAGAAAAGATATGATGGTGGCCAGGAACCAGCACGGAAGGAGAGTGACATAAAATGCAGACAGATACAGACCCCACAACCATGTCAGAAAGGAAAGGACACTGTTCCTCCCAAAGCTACTCTTCCATAACCTACTGGAACACATTCAGGAGTGAGCCTTAACAATTCGGACTGAACCCAGAGTCAATTAACTTGCCAGTTAAGCTTAGCAACCAGACATTCTTTTTCCTTCTATTTCCCAAGTTGGGGATGGGTCAAAGATTTTTAACAAGTCTTAAGACTTGCTCTAGATGGCATTGAAGGATGATGGAGGTGGTTGTATCAAGAGGGGTTGCAGCGCGCTGCCCAAGCAGTTTACTCTGTGTTGCTGGGTGTCTCAGCGGGGAGCACTGCACACCCTTCCAAGTGCTTGGCCTGGTCTCTCCCCCTCCAACTGAACATGGACTTCAGGGAAATTCTCTGGATAGCTTCCAAAAGACAAGGTGTCAACAATATGCCAAAAAGGTACAGATTGGCAGTGGGACCTCCTGAGAAAGATCCAAAAGTTAAAGGTGTCCAATCAGTAGCTGTGCAAACTTTTCTTAGAAGAAAAGAAGAGGAACTGAGGGGAAAAAAATTAGAAGAAAAAGTGAGAAAAGAATAACTAGTGAAAAAATGAATTGAGCTCAAATATGACAAGAAACAAAAGGCTGTGGCCAAAAGGACAAAGGATAATTTCCATGGTTACAATGAGATTACTGTTGAGAAGTCTAAGAGGAGGCTGGCAATGAAAGGCTATTCCAGCCAGGGAACAGAGCAGGAGCAAGAGATGGGAGAGGAGGAGGACTTCTTGGAATACAGTCAGGCCAAGTTGGAACTGGATACAATGAAGAGCAAGAGACTCCCTGAGCAGAAAGCAAGCCAAAGACCTCCCTTAGAAGTGCCTTGCCTCTCATGAACTTCACTGACTTACTGAGGCTGGCTGAGAAAAAGCAGGTTGAACCAGTGAGATCAAGGTGCTGAAGAAAACAGAGGAGTGACCTCTGACTGCTCAATAATTTAGGTAGCAAGAATTCCTAGAATGAAATCATAGGATATGGAAACAGGAGACAGGCAAAACTATGTTCATCTGTATCGAAAAAGGCGCCCTCTCAGAAAGAAAGTGTGGGCTCAACACTTAACGAAGTTCCTGAGCACAGGTGTCCTTCCAAAGGAATGCCCATTCCTCATCCTGAGAGGAAATCAGACCCAGTACAGCCAGTGAGAAACATTTAGCTTTGTCTGCATCCAAATCCATCCCAGGAGAGAGGACCAAGGCAGGATCTGGCAGCAGTTCCCAGCCCTCCCTTCTGAGGGGCATGACACACCTGTTTTCAATGGGGCTTAGAACACCCACTACAGCACTTGTTCACCAAGTGTCCCAAAGACTTCCGCTAGTGGGACTCAGAAATCTGTTACTGAACACAAAGCCAAAAAATTTCCTCCTTCTCAACCTAGCCATCCAAACCTGGACCCACACTTACTCCCGAGTAAGGCTAAGGGCCCAGGGGTCGGGCAGCCAGGCAGAACCTCCAGTTCAGCCCCTGAATGAACTGGTGCAGGGACTGCTCAACCCCTACTTAGTTCTGGCCCTGTGCCCAGGCACCAGGATGGCAGCTCCCGCTCTTTTCCTGAGCCATCCATTAGTGGGCCTAAGAAGCTGGCCAGTGACTCAAATCCCTCTGGGCAGACAGTCAGTGGTACAAGTGGTGCTGGGTGACCTGCAAATTGTGCAAGTGGCCCTGGACCACCCATCAGTGGCTTGGGCAGTTTCTGGAGACCTCTGGGCAGCTCTGGAGGCCCTGGGCAACCTGTAGGAATTTCACATGATTGACAATTCACTTTAGTGGCTCAGGGCCCCCTGGATGGCCAGTGGGTGGTCCTGGATAATCCCTTAGTAGCTCAGTTCCTGTGGCAAGGACTGTTACTAGTTCAGGCCTTGGGAGACCAGTGAGCAGCTTAGGCCTGGGAGGAGCAGTTAGCAACTCAGGTCCCCCTGTAAGGCCCAAGTGCACTGCTGTCTCAGAAACAATTTCTTCCAAGAATATTATCAGCCAGCCCAGCAAGTGGACAAATGAATGGAATGAATCCTCCCCTGTCAGGCTACAGATTTGCCCAAGGTCCTCAAACGCTTCCCTTCTTGACCGGCTACAAAAGGCAGCAAGATTATGAAGAGAAGGAGGAGGAGGAGGATGAATATGACTCGGAAATGGATGATTTTATTGAAGATGAAGGAGAGTCTCAGGAAGAAATATTGAAGCACATTGGAGAAATTTTTGGCTATGACTGAAAAAAGTACAAAGATGGAAGTGATTATGCCTTATATTACATGGAGAGTACTTGGAAGGAACAGCAGAAAGAAGAAGCAAAGAGTTTAAATTTAGGTATGGAAGAGGACTTAGAGAAAATGGGACAAGAAGAAATGAAACATTGAAAGGCCAAGAAACTGAAGAGACATCAGCTGCTACTTTCATTTTTGTGAATTTCTTGGATCATTGCTGCAAGGACTTCCTACCTTCAGACTGAATTAAATCCCCTTGTCCTTTTAGATTTATATTTGAGGACTCAAGGAAAGGGAATGTGTACTGTCGTTTGTAGACTGTCCTTTGAGCAGGAAGTGTTTGTGAATATGGGAGGTGAAAGCTCTAGTGCAGATGACATAATGTTCACTGCAGCTGCTGTGAACGGTATTGTCCACAGATGCCAGCCTCGATCCTGACCAGCTCTGCACTCTAACGGGCCATGCACCGGTCAACCAGTCTTTTCTTGTTCCTTGTTTAATTTAAAAGGAAAAAAAAAAGATTGTCTCTTGACTCATACTTTCGCTGCTGTGAGCGGGCTACCTCCCAACTCCCAAGTTTAACTTCTTTATGAGAAAACTGGCCCTTTGATGAATATTGTTCATAATAAAGTGGCCTGTGATAATCTATATGTAGGATTACAAAATCTAAACTGTAGAGTATGCTTTAAATTATCACATGGATGTCATCCTTGTGGCTTTGAAGTACATAATACAATGAGAATACAGGGATTGTATTTTACGTTATTCTGGATTGGATGCTGAGCATTTCTTTTAGTTAGGTGATTTAGCAACTGAAAATTCTTTTACAAGTTAAAATAAAAATTGTGCCAGTATAAAAATATTCTAAGTTTTCCAATTAACTGTTATGTTGGCTTTAGTGTAAATAAAAGGTATTAGATAATAAAAGGCTTAGATAAGGTCACTGTGGTGATCTTAAAAAATAAATCAATTTTTATATTGAAAAAGACTTGCTTTAACGATTTTATTTTATTTTTTAAACAATTTTATTGTAAAACAAATAGCAATGAGACAGTTTCAAAACCAATTACTAGCACAGTTTAATAATTAATACATTGTATATTGTTGTCTTCTTAGTGGTTGTTCATAGTACAAGATGCAGACATGATATCCTGTCCACAAACATTATTAGTACAAATCTTTCTATTCATTGAATTAAGAGAAAGTAGCTGGTGTTTGTAAATAGGATATCAAGTCCGCATCTTGTACAGCAATTAACCACTAAGAAGAATATATGCTGTGTGCTAGTTATTAAAACTGTCCTAGTGATTTGATTTGAAACTGTCTCATTGCTGTTTATCAATAAAATTATGAAAAAAAGAAAGTAGCTATATATCTATCCTATTTTGAATATACAGATAAAAAATGGTCATTCATTTATATCCCCTTTTTTGTTTAATTTTGTCAGAGATGGGTATTCCATTGTCATTTAAATATTGTAGGTGTATGAATTCACAAAATATTTCAATATAGTCCAGTAGTCCATAATAGTGGTGGGTTATTGTAGGAAACATGACAGGGGCAAAGCCATACATTTATGTGCACAAGATGGCTAAGGCAATGATCCTGACAATCTTCAGCAAGTTTTTGAAACTAGCAGTTAATTGGCAGGATTCTCACCCTGACTAACTATATATACTGATACCTGTGAACTAAGCGACTGCACTGAAGATGGCAATGTGTAATACTAGGGTCATGCTTGGAATGCCTGTCATTCTGGTCTTCTAAATATGTACTGCTTGTCATGTCATACAAATCACTGCCATACTGTCTCTCAAGTAAATGGTTTTTTTTTAAGTTAATAAATGAATACAAGAGACAAGGAAAAAATTTTTCAAAATACTTGTTCTAAATTGAAGGAAAATTGTAGATTTATATCTAGATGACTGAGAAACATTGATATTTGAACACTGGTTCTTTCATACTTAGAGACTATAAAATGTATGAATCAAATTATGTTTTTAAAGATATTTTTCCTCTAGGCAGTTAGACCACATTGTGATTCAACTTAGTCTCACTTGTCAGTTGTCTGTACTTTCCCCTTGGCATGAGCTGATCATAGGCACGGGGCTGACCGTGCAGCAATCACAGGTGTGCTGAACGTGCTTCCTTCCTAGAACCTGGCTGGACCTTTCCTCTCACTGCACAATCCTCTTATGTTGTTGCAGAAAGAAGGCAGGCCTCACTGCATGTTGAACAAGTTCAATTTAAAATCTTGTGGGCAGGCAAGCAGAAACAGTTTTATTGGCTCTATTTTCAGAATCTCTTTTCAAATTACAATAATATACCCATGAAGCACATAAGGAAAGAATCTTTTTGGACTAAAAGAACTTTTATGCTTTTAACAAAAAATGCAGGTAAATGAGTCACTTTGTTTTTAAGAGTTTATTTCCAAATTCTGTATTTCATTATTTCAGGAAATGTTACATCCTTCTGGAATCAAGGAAGGAATTTTTTTATATAAAATAACACTTTTCTATAAATACTAGTCTCACCTGGATTTAAAATCTTATTGCAATTTGTCACCCATGTAAATACATGATGGATTGTCATCCCTTAAGAAATTATGTTTTAAAGATTATGAGAATAGAAGTTCTTTTATTGTTTTTTGTTTGTTTGTTTGTTTGTTTGTTTGTTTGTTTTTGCAGAGCTGGGGATGGAACTCAGGCCCTTGCACTTGCCAGGCAAGAGCTTATTCAACTGAGCTGTCTCCCTGGCCCCAGTTATTTCACATATATTCAATACAATGTCTGTTTAATTTCAAATGTATTGTGTACTATTTGTTTTTGTTGTTTATAATGCTACTGGACAAACATGAACACCTTTATTTACTTGGTTCCCACATTTAATAATCCCCGATGAAACCTGAGTTCATGTTCATGGAGGAAATCAAATAATTTTTATTTTGACTGACACAGTAGATTGTCATTGTCATAATTCAAATGAACACATGACTGTCTCAGTTATTCTTCTCTTGTTGCTGGGACATATACCTGACATCCAAAATGAAAGAAGGAAAGATTTATTTAGCTCACGTTGCTGGAGGTTTCAGGCCATACTCAGGTGGATCCAAGGCAGAGCACTGCATGGCAGAGAGCAACTTTTCATGATGGTGACAATGAGCAAGAGAGCAAAGTGGAGGAGTAACAGCAACAACAACAATAGAGAGCAGGTCTGTCTTTCTAAAGTTGCATTCAGTCTCTCCGCTGCAAGCTGAGGGAAGTGCTCACACCCATAATCCCAGCCTGGGATCACCCATAATCATGAGTTAATCACAAACTCTAGAAGCCAGCCCCATGATTGCAAGAGACTTTCCTGGGGCAAATACACACAAAATAACAATGATACAGTATACTGTTTTAAAAAGTATTATTTGATTTTAGTTTCATATTTTTAGCATAAATCTAATAATGTGCATTCTAATATTTAAGATGAGAGAAGGGAGGGAAATTAAAATTGGATAAATTTGTTTAGAATTCAGATACTGTTATAGAAAATTAATTAATGAAATAATGCTCAAGACAGATAAGTGCCTCTGAATGCATGGAAGTTGTTGTGTTATTTAATAAATCAAATCAAATTGTTTTATACATAATGTAATCCCTGAGTGGATTTCTTTGAGCAATCTTGCAAGTGTTTTCACATACACATTTAAGAATTCATATCCAAGTAAAGTAGCACCTAGCTTTTGATGTTTCCTACTGCACCTGGATATGAGAAAATGATTTAAGTAAATCATTTTCTCTTTTGTCCCATGGAGTTACCAATATTTGTTAGAATGGCAGGGGTTTGTTCAATGACAAAAGTCTTCAGGAAAAACCACAGTGAATGCCCTGCTATCTGATTATTAAGAAATCAGTGTTTTAGTCTTTTTGTTTTTTGTAGTTTTGAGTAAAGGTTTCACTATGTAATTCAGGTTTGCCCTGAATGTATTTTGTAGCCCAGGCCGGTCTTGAATTTTCAGCCATCCTCCTTCAGCCTTCTCTATGCTGGGATTACTTGTGTGGGCTACCACCCCTGGTTCATGTCTTCTTCTACTTTTTTTTTAACAGGGCAAAACAAAAACAATAAAAATGATACACAATTTCAAAATATGATAAATGACCATCTGCTGCACCTCAAGTTTCTAGAGAAAGAAGAGCAGTCAAGCCCAAAGCCCCCAAAATGTAGGAAATTATAGATTAGAGCAGAAATTCTGTTATTCTGTATTCTTTTTTTTTCCTGAGGTACTAAGAATTGAACTCATGACCCTGTTTTGCCAGGCAAGCGCTTATTCTACTGAGCTGTCTCCCCGGCACTATTCTGTTTTCTTGATGTAAGAGTTCACTGTTGTAAATTTCCCTCTGAGAAGTGCTTTTTATTTCACCCAACAGATTACTGTAAGTTGCTCTTGCAGTTTTGTTTTATTATAGATATTATTTAATTTCATGTATTACCCCTTGGTTTTTCAGGATGATGTTTGTTCCATGTGTTTATGGAGCTTTGGGGATTTCTTTTGTCAACTATTTCCAATTTCATTGCACTATGGTCAGATAGTATGCATGAGATAATTTCAGCTTTTTTAAATTTACTAAAGCGTGTCCTATGGATTAGGATGCGATCTACTTTAGAGAACATCCCATTTGCAGCTAAGACTATGTATTGTGATCTTGTTGGATGGAACATGCTGTAATTGTCTGCTCAATCAACTTGCTTATAAGTTGGTTCAGCTCTGTCATTTTATTGCTTATATTTTGTCTAGTTGATCTATCTCTTTGTGACAATGTGCTGTTATGTGCCTCCATTACAATTTTGCTATTGGGCATTTGATTTTTCTTGTCCATTAAAATTTGTCTCATATAGTTGGGTGTTCTGAAATTTGGTGCATACATATTTATGATTATTATGTCTTCTTGTTGAAGTTTTCCCCTAACAAGTGTGTAGTGGCCTTCTTTATCTCATTTAATCATTTTTGGTGTGAAGTTCACTTTGTTTGTGATCAGAATAGTTACCCTGCTTTTCTCTGAGTTCCCACCACATGGATTATTATTTTCATCCTTTGATTTTCATTCTATGAATTTTCTTCTGATTTGAATGAATTTCTTGTATGCAGCATGTTGTTGGATTTACCTTCTTTCTTCATTTGTGTCTGTCCCAAGATCCTGCCTTCCAATTAATTGAGAGTGGAGTGATGGTTTGTGTTTGACTTTGTCCTCCGTGTTTAAGTACAGAGCTTTTGTGATTTTATTACTCCAGATCTTCTCAATATTGATACCCAAGGGAGCACTAGTGATTAGAATAGATAGTGCAGTAGCACAAGTAGCAGTAATGAGATCATAAAGCAAATTTCAGAAATTGACAAAGTATGACAACTATTGATTTTATACTTTAAACCATAGAAGCAAAGTCTGAATTTATATAACAGAACAAATCATAAATTAAGACTTCATCTGCAAACTGTTTCCTCTTAGTAGAATGAATTTATCCTGAGTTCCTCTGTTGCAGCTTTTTGCTGAGTTCCAGACACTTCCTGCAGGTAGGAGGGTGGGTCAGGCAGTGAGGTTCCTCTGACCAACCTGATTACTGTGTCCTGGGTCTTATGCTTCAGTATAAAATGACTTCTTCATGTGTGGGATAGGTGAGCCCTAAGTTACTTTTCTTATTGCTGAGACAAACTAGCCAGTACAATAAGTTAAGGGAGGAAAGATTTATTTGATTCACTCTTTATTGAGATTTCAGCTCGTAATTTGCTGGCTCCAAGGCAGGGTGAGATGGCTAAGTATTGAGAAGAGAATTAGTTCATGGTGAGGAGAAGGTTGAAAAGCAACAAGTGACAACTACAGCTCTTTCTATCCCTTACATTTTATCCAGGCCACTTAGGGTGGGTAACACTGACATCCATAATCCTACTGCCTTGATCTTATCATTGTACCATGAATCTATCACAGCATCAAGTACCTTAGATCAAGCCATCTCTAAAAACCCCACCTATTACTGCATGAGTCTTTGGGGAGACAGCTAGACACAGACCATAACAGGCAAAATGAAATTATTTTCTGCTCAACTATTTCTGCTATTTGGAGTGCTCGATCAGATATATTAAAATCCAGAAAATTAAAATTATTTATGTCTTAACAAGCCTATACGATTATTTTTAAGCTGGGTATGGAGGTGCATGCCCATAATCCCAGCACTTGAAGGCTGAGGCAGCATGATCCCTGCAAATTATAGCCCTACCTGAGCTATAACATATTCACTTTATATCCCATGCCATCCGGAACTGCATAGCAAAACACTGTCTCACAAAAAACAAGCGAACAAACAAACAAAAATGAAATACATAAAATAATATAAAATTGTTTAAAATATAGCTTCTTTTTAAGAATAAAAATTTTTAAAAGGAAATTTAAAAGAAAATAGTGGTTCCAGAATAAATAAAAACATCATACCACAGTGATATATATATGCACCCTTGTTTAGAGCAGCACAATTAGTAATAGATACATCATGGAAACAACACAATTGCTTATCATTTGAGGAATGAATAAAAAAGATGTGGTATTTTTATACAATGGATTACTACTCAACCATAAAGAAGATTAAACTTGAAGATTTTATAGGTAAATGGGTTCAAACTGATGTCATATTAATGAATGAAACAAACTGGATTTACATATGTAAACATTCTCTTTTCTCCCTGGTATGAGAAACTGAAAGAATAAAATATGTTTGAAAGTCAGTTACACTAGTGTCTCTTAATGTTTCAAAAATGAGCTATAATATTAGTGTCTTTTAATTCACTAAAAAGAAAGGTTTGTGCTGATATTGATTGGATAAATATTTATGCATTTATTTTGTAACCTAAGAAACTAGTTTAAAGATAACGTGTAATGTATTAACTATTATTATTGTCCTATCATTTTGTTAAAACATCTTGTTTTACCTTTTTCCATAAGATATATCAGCAAAAAATAAACTTAACATTATTCTTTTATTTTTTAGTGTATAGCATGGGAACATTTTGAAACATATTTTTAAGGAATAATTCAGAATTGAGTCACTAATATCATTTCTAAATAAAATCTTTAGATTCTGAAATAAGCCAGAGAAACTAAAATAGTTATCATAAGGTTTGTCTGATAAAACTAGCATAAAGTACTGATTTATCCATTTGAACCTAAGCCCTACACCTTTATTAGAAGAAAAAGCAATGGCATATATCTATCTTTATATATTTTATATATGCATATGGACTTTATATGTAAATATAAATAAGTCACTTGTCACTATATATTTGACCATATAAAAGCTCCACTAGTGGGTACTGTAAGGATACAAAGTTTGTACAAGATGTATGGTGAAATGAGAAAAATTGTTTATGAGAATAGGAGAGCAGGGGGAAGGGAGAGGGGAGGGAAGAAAGTGAAAAAACAAATGAGAAAAAAA
>NW_004524902.1:529429-535454 GCF_000260255.1 Octodon degus
TGACTTGAACTGTGTTTGACAAAATGCTTGATGCACACTGTGTAAAAGCGATCAAATTTGACTTTAAGAATGTTTCACTATTAGAAAGCTTATTCAAACTGCAGTAGTAAATGTTCCTTGTGGATTATATTTTACTTCATGTGAAAATACTTATTTTCATCTGTCAGTGAAAATATTTGCTTTGTTTCTCCTATTAATCAAAGATTAAATATTGGCTATTTTTTGTTATAAATTCAACAAATACGTGTAGCCAAGAAATTAATAAATCAATGGAGTTGGTGAACTCATTGGACAATTTCAAGCTTTTAACATTTCTTAACCTTCAAAAAATCAGTTTCTTACAAGCTATAATGGACATACTAATAAAATAGATTTGTCATACATCATCATATACTTTTTATGAGAACTGAACACCCCATATTGAGAGGCATGGATTGACAAGAATGGCAGACACACATAGAGCTATTGTAGAGGAAGTAAAAATCAAACATTATACATTAAAATCTCTTCCATCAAAATGTAAGTGGACAGTGGTGATGTTTCTTGGTGTATAACTCAGATCCTATGACTAAAAGCGCCTCTAGCTTTTGTTTCAAAATATGGTATCTAAAGATATACAGAAGCAGTTTTCTTTGTAAATGACTGTCATTTCTGTTCTCTTTCAAGTTTGATGGAGAAGTGAAATACTTCCATGACAAAGAACAACTAAAGAATTTCATGATGACAAAGCAAACCCTACATGGGCTACTGTAAGATGTTCTAGAGAGGGACCAAAATGATCAGAACTCCATGAATGAGAACAGAAGAACCCACTAAATACAGCAAAAATTAAACACAGGAGAAAAAGGAGTAAACAACGACAGGTAAATAACATGTCAATCCTAAGTCAATACATCTCAATTCTAACCATCAATGTAAATGGACTCAATTCACCAATTAAGAGAAATAGACTGGCACAGTGGATTAGGAAGCAAAATCCAACAATATGCTGTATACAACAAACACACTTTACTCATAAAGACATTCATAGGCAGAAAGTCAAAGGATGAAAAAACAATACTACATGTGTCAACTCCTCAGAAAAAAGCAGGGGTAGCAATCCTGTTCTCAGACAGTCTCAACTTCAAACCAAGAATGATCAAGCAAAATAAAGAAGGCCACTATATACTGGTTAAGGGAAAAATGTGAGAGGAAGACGTAATATTCATAAAAGTGTATGCACCAAACATGGGAGCACCCAACTATATAAAGCAAATATTAATGGACATGGAAACTCTAATATCCAATACCACAATCTTAACAGGAGACCTTAAAACTCCCTTATCTCAAAAAAGATAGATCAACCAGTCAAAAAATTATCAAAGAAGTAGCAGAACTGAACTACAGCTTGGAACAAATGGACTTGGTGGATATATACAGTATTCCACCCAACCACAGCTGAATACATATTTTTTTTTCAGTTGCATATGGGTCTTTTTCTAAAATAGACCACGTACTAGTCCATAGGTCATGCTTAAGTATACTCAAGAAAACAGAAATTATCCCATACATGTTTATCTGGCCAGAGTGCAATGAAACTGGAAAAAAATGACAAAAGAAACCCGCACCCCCACCCTAAATTCGTGGAAATGAAACAACACCCTACTCAGCAACCAATGGGTCACAGATGAAATAAAACAAGAAATTCAGCAATATGTAAAACTCAATGAAAATACAAGCACAACTTATTGGAATTTATGGGATGCGATAAAAGCAGTTCTCAGAGGGAAATTTATAACTGTGAAATCACACATAAGGAAACCTGAACAGGAAGAAATAACAACCCTAATGCTGCACCTCCAACAACTAGAAAACGAAGAGAAAACTAAATGTAGAGACCAAAGACAGGAAGAAATCATGAAGATTAGAGCAGAAATTAATTCAATTGAGATGAAGAAAACAGTTCAAATAATTAAAGAAACAAAAAGCTGTTTCTTTGAAAGATTAAATAAAATTGATCAGCCCCTAGCTAACTTGGTCAAAAAGAGGAAAGAAAAAATTCAAATACAAGCAATAAAGAATGAAAAGGGTATAATCACCACAGACCAAGTGGAAATTCAGAAAATTTTCAATAGATACATTGAGAACATTTACTGTTACAGAATAGAAGACATAGATGAAATGGACAGATCCCTATAAAGTTACAAATTACCAAAACTGAATCAAAAAGAAATAACAACTCTCAATAAATAGCCAAATAACAGCCAATGAAATAAGAGATGTAGTTAAAAAAAAAACAAAAAACTATTGACAAAGAAAAGTCCAGGTCTCTGATGGAGTCACAGCTTAATTCTACAACAAATTTATTGAAGATATAATCCCTATATTTCTCAAATATACTATGTAATTGAAAAGGAAGCAGTCCTCCCAAAATCATTCCTGGAGCCAAGTATTACACTGATACCAAAACTAGGGAATGACACAACTAAAAAAGAGAACTACAGGTAAATTTCCCTCATGAACATAGATTCATAAAAACCTCAATTAAATCTTAGCAAATAGAATACAGCAAATCATCAAGAAGATCATACACCATGACCAGGTAGGATTCATCCCAGGGATGCAAGGATGGTTCAATATTCAAAAATCTATAAATGTAATACACTATATCAAAAGAGTAAAATCTAAAAACCACACGATCATCTCCATTGATGCAAAAAAACTCTTGACAAAGTCCAACACTCATTAGTGTTCAAAGTCCTATAGAACATTGGAATACATGGCCTCTACTTCAATCTGATAAAAGCCATTTATGGAAACCTAACGACTAACATAATTCTAAATGGGAAAAAAGTGAAATATTTTACTCTTAGATCTGGTACAAGACAAGAGTGTCTTCTATCACCACTCCTATTCAATATAGTTCTGGAATCATTAGCTAGAGCCATTAGACAAGAAAGAGAAATAAACGGAATAAGAATAGGTAAAGAAGTTAAATTATCATTATTAGCAGATGACAAGATACTTTACTTGGAAGACCCAAAAGACTACACCAAGAAGGTACTAGAATTAATACAGAAATTCAGTAGCATAGCAGAATACAAAGTCAAACCCAAAAGTCAACAGCATTCCTCTACACAGATAACAAACACACTCACAGGGAAATTACAGAAACAATTCCTTTTACAATAGCAACAAGGAAAATGAAATATGTAAGAATTCATCTAACTAAAGAAATCAAAGTTCTATTCAAGGAAAAATGCAGTACTCTTAAAAAAAGAGATCATAGAGGAATTCAGAAAATGGAAAGATATTTCCTGCTCCTCAATAGGAAGAACATTCTGAAGATGGCCATTTCCCTAAATTTCTGCACAGATTTAATGCAATCCCTATCAAACTGCCACCAACCTACCTCAGAGAGCTAGAGAAATCATTCCTAAATTTATTTGGAACAAGAAAAGACCTAGAATAGCAAAGGCAATCCTGGGCAATAAAGACAAGGCAGGAGGCATTACAATTCCTGACTGGAAATTATACTACAAGCCTACTGTGGTTTAATCAGCATGCTACTCGCAATAGAATAGACCTGAGGATCAATAGAATAGACTGGAAGATGCAGAAGCCTCTATAAACACATTCAGATACTTTATTTTTGAGAAATGGGCAAAGCATGCTCACTGAGAGAAAGATAGCCTCTAAAAAATTGGGCTGGAAAAACTGGCTCTCTACATGCCAAAAACTAAAACTTGACCCAGGTCTATCACCATGCCCAAGGCCAAAGTCAGAATGGATTAAAGATCTAAACATTAAAACAGAAACATTAAATCCCCTGGAAAAGAGAGTAGGAGGAACTCTTGAAGACATAGGCGTAGGCAAAGAGTTGATGAACAAAAATCAAATCGCGTGGGTAACACTTCATGAAATTCACAACTGGTACCTCGTCTTATTGAGAAGTTTTTGCTAGTCAAAAGAAATTACCAACATAATGGTAATATAGCCCTCAAATTTGGAAAAAATCTTGACAAATAAATACTCAGACAAAGGTCTGATCTCTAGAAATTATAAGGAAGTAAAAAACACTAGAATCCTAAAATTAAAGACCCAGTCCAGAAATGGGCATGCTAGATGAACACACACTTCTCAGAGGATGAAATTAAAGAAGCGGATTAATTATATGAAAAAATGCTCCACATCACTAGCCCTATATAAAATGCAAATTAAAACAACATTGAGATATCATCTCACCCCAGAAAGAATGGCTATCATAAAGAAATCAACCAATAACAAATGTTGGAGAGGCTGTGGGGGAAAAGGAACTCGTTGCCACTGATCGTTGGAATGTAGACTGGTGCAACTGTTGTGGAAATCAGTGTGGAGACTTTGTAAAAACCTCGGACTGGAAATCCCATTCAAACCAGCTATTCCCCTATTGGAAATTTTTCTGAAGGATCTGAAAACATCATATCATAGTGACATATGTGTACCTATGTTTATAGCAGCACAATTTGTGACAGCCAAATCTTGGAAACAACCAAGATGCCCATCACATGAGAAATGGATGAAAATGATGTTGCATTTCTATACAATGCAGTATTACTCAGCTATAAAGAAGGATAACCTTGAAGCCTTCATATTTAAGTGGATGTCACTTGAAGATATGCTCATAAGTGAAATAAACCATATACACATGTGTAAATACCATATAGTCTCCCTAGTATAAGAATTCAAAAGAAGAAATACAAATAGAAAAAGATATAACACAATTAAAAGGAAAGCAAGAACTTGAGGACTAGACAATGAAGAGAGAGCAAGGAAAAGATCTAGGAAACATGACAGGGGCAAAGTCATACAGTTATATGTACAAGATGGGTAAGGAAATTATCCTGAGTATCTTCAGAAGATTTTCGCAGCTAGCAGTTAATTGGAAGGATTCTCACCCTCACTAACTATATATGCGGATACCTGTGAACTAAGCAACTGCATGGAAGATCACAATGTATGGTAGTAGGTTCATGCTTGGAGTGCTTGTCATTCTCGTCTTCTGAATACGTTCTGCTTCTCATGAAACATCTATTGCTCCCATGCTTTCTCTAGGGTATATGTTTGTTTAAAAAAGAAGTGGGTGGTGAATGAAGGTAGGAGACAGGATAAGGGGTGTTGTGGGGCTGTCCTGGTACAATGCTGTATATGGTTAGATTTCTAAACTTATGTGTAAAAATATATAATTGTTTATTCCTATTTTTAACATATATTTAATTTTTTTGTCATATTCTGTAGGGACTTGAACATATCAATACTTGATGAAAAATACATGTTCCATTTTATACCTGAGATGTTTGATATTCAGACAGATAGTGAGGTTAAGATCAACAGCCTAGGTTGTGGGGTAATAACAATATGCTTCTCATCTGGAGGGTTAATAACATAAGTTTGCAGACCAAAATTAGAGAAAAAGAAGGGCTGCAAGGACAGCCAAAAGTTTGGCCCTAGCCTTTCAAGGTCAATGAAGACTCAGGATATAGGAGAAACTGTACTGTATCATCATGTAGCTCAGTTGTGTCCCAAATTTTCTGATCAAGGAGATTATGGAGCCATAGACGAAAGTGATCAATGATGTAGAGTGTACCAAAGGAGAGTCACATGGAGAGAAAAAATTCTCTCAGGCTTTCACAGAAAACACATTGGCCAAGCAATGGCAATGACTCATCCACATGGTTGAAACTAACAAAGGATGTACAAACTGCAGTACAGGATCTGAGGATAAATCCTGAGGGGATTTGACTGAACTTATCAGATACAAAAGCTACAATTCCTGTTACATAAGTCTTGATTTATCTTGGTCTGAATCATCGAGCAGAAAAGTATAAAAACGAAGTATATGAAGTAAAGCCATTTTATTATGCTGAGCTGTAAAAGGCTCAAGTCAACAGCTTCTGACATTGCCAGTCATATGGAAAACTAATACTAGGATGGTGTAATGGACTAATTTGGAATATATTGCTGTATTCATACACCTATAATATTTAAATGACAAAACTAAACAAAA
>NW_004524902.1:536859-537629 GCF_000260255.1 Octodon degus
TCATTAAATTATTGTATTAATGCTCATTTGATTTTTCATGTCTGTTAAAATATATCTTATGTAGGTGGGTACTCCTACATTGGTTGCATATATGTTTATAGTTAACATCATTTCCTTTTGCAGTTTCCCTTAACAAGTATGTTGTAAATTTTTTATCTCTTTTAATGAGTGTTGGTTTGAAGTTACTATTGTCATCAACCAGGATAGCTACTCCTGCTTTTTTCTGATTTCTTGTGGCATGGAGAACTGTTTTTCTACCTTTGGCTTTTAGTCTGTGAATTTCCTTTTGAGTTAAATATGTTTCTTGTTTCAACATACTGTTGGATGTTGTTTCTATATCCACTGTGCTAATCGGCTTCATTTTATTGATGAATTGAGGCCATTGGCATTAATGCTTATAAAGGATATGTATTGGCTTACATTTACCATATTACTGTCCCAGTATAGATTCCATACATTTTCCCTCTTTGTAATTACTTGCTCTGTTTTGTGGTTGTTTTCTCTTATTCTTGAAGCTGTGAGAAAGTCATTCTCTTTCTAGAATATCTGTTCTATTCTTTGTAGGGTGTGCTTGTTGGTCATGAATTTTATCGGTTGTCTTTGTCATGGAAGGATCTTATTTTGCCAATGAATTTCATATAGTTTTTCAAGGTATATCAATCGGGGTTTGGAATTATTTTCTTTCAGGACTTGAAATACTTCACTCCACACTCTTCTTCAATTGATTCTTTCTGTTGAGTAATCTGCCATGATTCTTATGGGCTTTCATT
>NW_004524902.1:538879-539995 GCF_000260255.1 Octodon degus
TTGTTTTGACTACTTTCAATGGAGTTCTTAATTTCCTGGATATCTGCTTGAATCTGTTTCACGCATTCTTATTCTTTCCTGTATTGTTCATTCAGTGTTTCCATCATTTTTCTACTCTCTATTTTTCATCTTTATCTTCTTTAGCTGTGCTGAACGATTCTTTCATGACTGTTCTCATTTCGTTTTTGACAACAGAGATTATTTATGGTCTTGTTTCTTTTATTACCTGATGGATTTGTTTCTTTACTTCGGTTGCTATTATTTCAGAAATTTCAGGTGTGTGATTTCCAAGATCTTGTATGTCTTCGTCTCCTGGATTTGTTTATGGTGGGCTAGAGATTGAGTTTGCTTTTTTCTTCTGCCTTTTTATATTTTTGAATCTCCCTCTAATCACCTAAACAGAGTCTTGCAGGCCCCCCAAATTCTGCCAAAGTTCTTAAAGGTCACCAGGAAAGCTCCACCCCTGCTCAGAGTCATCCTTAGTTCTTAAAAGGTTGGAGCAGCACCAGCACAAGCTCCAAGCCTGCATGCTGTGGGCTAAGTAAGGTCATAAATTTCCAGACTTCCTTAGGCTCTCCAGAGACCCTTATGAATAATTTTCAATTTTTAACTTGATGACATGTTAAATTGATAATTTTCCAGATAATGACAACATCATGAATGAAATGAAATGAAATATTAAGATAAAAATATAATACCATTTTGAAAAATTAAATTAGGACTTAATATATGTAAGGATTTATTATATATGTTGATTGGAATATGTAATACTACAAGGATTAAAATCTTTTAAACATTGAACTATAATTTTAATGTAATGCCTCTAAAAGTTACATAAGTTTGCTTTGTAAGAGTTAACAGATTGTTTTTAATTTAAATTTCAGATGAAATGTAAAGTATAGTAACTCAGATAATAGAATAAGGATTTCGTCTGTGGTTTTGTACTCCCGTAACAAAATGAAGGAATATTTCACTTCCTTTGAAATATACATTTTTGTCAAAAAATATGTTTACATCTATTTCTCTGACAAGTGTCTCTTTCCTGGTTGAAATAGTTTAAAAATACTTTTTGTTTAAAGTGTTTCTACTTTCTTTTGTTGAGTGGTGTAGGGATGA
>NW_004524902.1:541300-541992 GCF_000260255.1 Octodon degus
GCATTACAATTCCTGACTTGAAATTATACTACAAGGCTACTGTGATAAAATCAGCATGGTAGTGGCAAGAAAATCAACCTGAAGATAAATGGAATAGATTAGAAGATGGTAAAGCCCCTATGAACACACTTAGCCACCTTATCTTTGATGAAGGGGACCAAACATACTCACTGGAAGAAAGATAGCCTCTTTAACAAATGGTGCTGGAAAAATTGGCTCTCTACATGCTGAAAACTCTAACTTGACCCAGGTATATCACCATGCATTAAACTAAAGTCAAAATGGATTAAAGATCTAAACACTAAAGCAGAGACACTAAATCTCCTGGAAGAGAAAATAGGAGGAACTCTTGAAGACATAGGGGTAGGCAAAGACTTCATGAACAGAAATAAAATTGCAGGGGAAACAGTTGAAAGAATTAACAACTGGGACCTGCTTGTACTGAGAAGTTTTTTCACTTCAAAACAAATTACCAAGGAAGTGAAAAGGAAACCTGCAAATTTGGAAAAAAATTATGAAAAATAAGTACTCAGACAGAGGTCTGCTCTCTAGAATTAATAAAGAACTAAAAAACACTAAGGCCTCAAAATTTAAAGATCCAATCCAGAAATGGGCCTCCGAGATGAACACACGCTTCTCAGAGGAACAAATTAAAGAAGCGAATAAATACATGAAAAAATGCTCCACATCGC